>NC_047023.1:81326-360751 GCF_902652985.1 Pecten maximus | reverse complement strand
GTCTATCGTAAGATACGGTAGTTTTCATCTCTACGTTTTGAAGTGATCGAAACATTTTCAAAGGTCAACAAATGTCTATCAAACCAAAGATAGTCATAACATGTCTAGACCTACCACTTTAAAGGTCAAAACAATTCTGTTAAAATTCGATAAACGTTTAATGAAGCTGAGTGTGTATGTTGTTTCTTCAGAATAATGATTGAAAACATACATTTCAAATTTGTACTACGACAAAAAGATTAAACATTGAAAAGGGACTGACAAGTAAACATTTGGACACCATTGTATAACATAAATGGTAGTGTATTTGTATTAGAGCAAATTTCAATTTAAAATTAATGAGAGAAATCTGTATTATAAGGCCAAATGTACATTTGATTCATAAAGATGTAGAACATTTGTATAAACCAATTGAACATTTGATACAAGCAAATATAAATTTGGTATTATAGCCTGATAGAACATTTTTAATCAGCCAATTAGGAACATTTGGGTATTATAAGGCCAATGTTAGGAGAACATTTGTGGTATTATAAGGCCAATGTTAGGAACATTGTGGTATTATATAGGCCAATGTAGGAACATTTGGTATTATAAGGGCCAATGATTAGGAACATTTGGTATTATAAGGCCAATGATTAGGAACATTGGTATTATAAGGCCAATGTTAGGAACATTTGGTATTATAAGGCCAATGATAGGAACATTTGGTATTATAAGGCCAATGTATAGGAACATTTGGTATTATAAGGCCAATGATAGGAACATTTGGTATTATAAGGCCAATGTATAGGAACATTTGGTATTATAAGGCCAATGTTAGGAACATTTGGTATTATAAGGCCAATGATAGGAACATTTGGTATTATAAGGCCAATGATAGGAACATTTGGTATTATAAGGCCAATGTTAGGAACATTTGGTATTATAAGGCCAATGTTAGGAACATTTGGTATTATAAGGCCAATGTTAGGAACATTTGGTATTATAAGGCCAATGTTAGGAACATTTGGTATTATAAGGCCAATGATAGGAACATTGGATATTATAAGGCCAATGATAGGAACATTGGTATTATAAGGCCAATGATAGGAACATTTGATATTATAAGGCCAATGATAGGAACATTTGGTATTATAAGGCCAATGTTAGGAACATTTGGTATTATAAGGCCAATGATAGGAACATTTGATATTATAAGGCCAATGATAGGAACATTTGGTATTATAAGGCCAATGATAGGAACATTTGGTATTATAAGGCCAATGATAGGAACATTTGGTATTATAAGGCCAATGATAGGAACATTTGGTATTATAAGGCCAATGATAGGAACATTTGGTATTATAAGGCCAATGATAGGAACATTTGGTATTATAAGGCCAATGTTAGGAACATTTGGTATTATAAGGCCAATGATAGGAACATTTGGTATTATAAGGCCAATGATAGGAACATTTGGTATTATAAGGCCAATGATAGGAACATTTGGTATTATAAGGCCAATGTTAGGAACATTTGGTATTATAAGGCCAATGATAGGAACATTTGGTATTATAAGGCCAATGTTAGGAACATTTGGTATTATAAGGCCAATGTTAGGAACATTTGGTATTATAAGGCCAATGATAGGAACATTTGGTATTATAAGGCCAATGATAGGAACATTTGGTATTATAAGGCCAATGATAGGAACATTTGGTATTATAAGGCCAATGATAGGAACATTTGGTATTATAAGGCCAATGATAGGAACATTTGGATATTATAAGGCCAATGATTAGGAACATTTGGCATTATAAGGCCAATGATAGGAACATTTGGTATTATAAGGCCAATGATAGGAACATTTGGTATTATAAGGCCAATGATAGGAACATTTGGTATTATAAGGCCAATGATAGGAACATTTGGTATTATAAGGCCAATGATAGGAACATTTGGTATTATAAGGCCAATGATAGGAACATTTGGTATTATAAGGCCAATGATAGGAACATTTGGTATTATAAGGCCAATGATAGGAACATTGGTATTATAAGGCCAATGATAGGAACATTTGGTATTATAAGGCCAATGTTAGGAACATTTGGTATTATAAGGCCAATGATAGGAACATTTGGTATTATAAGGCCAATGATAGGAACATTGGATATTATAAGGCCAATGATAGGAACATTGGATATTATAAGGCCAATGTTAGGAACATTTGGTATTATAAGGCCAATGATAGGAACATTTGGTATTATAAGGCCAATGATAGGAACATTTGGTATTATAAGGCCAATGATAGGAACATTTGGTATTATAAGGCCAATGATAGGAACATTTGGTATTATAAGGCCAATGATAGGAACATTGGATATTATAAGGCCAATGATAGGAACATTTGGTATTATAAGGCCAATGATAGGAACATTGGTATTATAAGGCCAATGATAGGAACATTTGGTATTATAAGGCCAATGATAGGAACATTGGATATTATAAGGCCAATGATAGGAACATTGGATATATTAAGGCCAATGATAGGAACATTGGATATTATAAGGCCAATGATAGGAACATTTGGTATTATAAGGCCAATGATAGGAACATTTGGTATTATAAGGCCAATGTTAGGAACATTTGGTATTATAAGGCCAATGATAGGAACATTGGATATTATAAGGCCAATGATAGGAACATTGGATATTATAAGGCCAATGATAGGAACATTTGGTATTATAAGGCCAATGATAGGAACATTTGGTATTATAAGGCCAATGATAGGAACATTTGGTATTATAAGGCCAATGATAGGAACATTTGGTATTATAAGGCCAATGTTAGGAACATTTGGTATTATAAGGCCAATGTTAGGAACATTTGGTATTATAAGGCCAATGATAGGAACATTGGATATTATAAGGCCAATGATAGGAACATTTGGTATTATAAGGCCAATGATAGGAACATTTGGTATTATAAGGCCAATGATAGGAACATTTGGTATTATAAGGCCAATGATAGGAACATTTGGTATTATAAGGCCAATGATAGGAACATTTGGTATTATAAGGCCAATGATAGGAACATTTGGTATTATAAGGCCAATGATAGGAACATTTGGTATTATAAGGCCAATGATAGGAACATTTGGTATTATAAGGCCAATGATAGGAACATTTGGTATTATAAGGCCAATGATAGGAACATTTGGTATTATAAGGCCAATGATAGGAACATTTGGATATTATAAGGCCAATGATAGGAACATTTGGTATTATAAGGCCAATGATAGGAACATTGGATATTATAAGGCCAATGATAGGAACATTTGGTATTATAAGGCCAATGATAGGAACATTTGGTATTATAAGGCCAATGATAGGAACATTTGGTATTATAAGGCCAATGATAGGAACATTTGGTATTATAAGGCCAATGATAGGAACATTGGATATTATAAGGCCAATGATAGGAACATTTGGTATTATAAGGCCAATGATAGGAACATTTGGTATTATAAGGCCAATGATAGGAACATTTGGTATTATAAGGCCAATGATAGGAACATTGGATATTATAAGGCCAATGATAGGAACATTTGGTATTATAAGGCCAATGATAGGAACATTTGGTATTATAAGGCCAATGATAGGAACATTGGATATTATAAGGCCAATGATAGGAACATTTGGTATTATAAGGCCAATGATAGGAACATTTGGTATTATAAGGCCAATGATAGGAACATTGGATATTATAAGGCCAATGATAGGAACATTTGGTATTATAAGGCCAATGATAGGAACATTTGTATTATAAGGCCAATGATAGGAACATTTGGTATTATAAGGCCAATGATAGGAACATTTGGTATTATAAGGCCAATGATAGGAACATTTGGTATTATAAGGCCAATGATAGGAACATTTGGTATTATAAGGCCAATGATAGGAACATTTGGTATTATAAGGCCAATGATAGGAACATTTGGTATTATAAGGCCAATGATAGGAACATTGGATATTATAAGGCCAATGATAGGAACATTTGGTATTATAAGGCCAATGATAGGAACATTTGATATTATAAGGCCAATGATAGGAACATTTGGTATTATAAGGCCAATGATAGGAACATTTGGTATTATAAGGCCAATGATAGGAACATTTGATATTATAAGGCCAATGATAGGAACATTTGGTATTATAAGGCCAATGATAGGAACATTTGGATATTATAAGGCCAATGATAGGAACATTTGGATATTATAAGGCCAATGATAGGAACATTTGGTATTATAAGGCCAATGATAGGAACATTTGGATATTATAAGGCCAATGATAGGAACATTTGGATATTATAAGGCCAATGATAGGAACATTTGGTATTATAAGGCCAATGATAGGAACATTTGGATATTATAAGGCCAATGATAGGAACATTTGGTATTATAAGGCCAATGATAGGAACATTTGGTATTATAAGGCCAATGATAGGAACATTTGGTATTATAAGGCCAATGATAGGAACATTTGATATTATAAGGCCAATGATAGGAACATTTGATATTATAAGGCCAATGATAGGAACATTTGGTATTATAAGGCCAATGATAGGAACATTTGATATTATAAGGCCAATGATAGGAACATTTGATATTATAAGGCCAATGTTAGGAACATTTGGATATTATAAGGCCAATGATAGGAACATTTGGATATTATAAGGCCAATGATAGGAACATTTGGTATTATAAGGCCAATGATAGGAACATTTGGTATTATAAGGCCAATGTTAGGAACATTTGGTATTATAAGGCCAATGTTAGGAACATTTGGTATTATAAGGCCAATGATAGGAACATTTGGTATTATAAGGCCAATGATAGGAACATTTGGTATTATAAGGCCAATGTTAGGAACATTTGGTATTATAAGGCCAATGATAGGAACATTGGGTATTATAAGGCCAATGTTAGGAACATTTGGTATTATAAGGCCAATGTTAGGAACATTTGGTATTATAAGGCCAATGTTAGGAACATTTGATATTATAAGGCCAATGATAGGAACATTTGGTATTATAAGGCCAATGATAGGAACATTTGATATTATAAGGCCAATGATAGGAACATTTGATATTATAAGGCCAATGTTAGGAACATTTGGTATTATAAGGCCAATGATAGGAACATTTGATATTATAAGGCCAATGTTAGGAACATTTGATATTATAAGGCCAATGTTAGGAACATTGGATATTATAAGGCCAATGTTAGGAACATTTGGTATTATAAGGCCAATGATAGGAACATTTGGTATTATAAGGCCAATGTTAGGAACATTTGGTATTATAAGGCCAATGTTAGGAACATTGGTATTATAAGGCCAATGTTAGGAACATTTGGTATTATAAGGCCAATGATAGGAACATTTGGTATTATAAGGCCAATGATAGGAACATTTGGTATTATAAGGCCAATGTTAGGAACATTTGGTATTATAAGGCCAATGATAGGAACATTTGGTATTATAAGGCCAATGATAGGAACATTTGGTATTATAAGGCCAATGATAGGAACATTTGGTATTATAAGGCCAATGTTAGGAACATTTGGTATTATAAGGCCAATGATAGGAACATTTGATATTATAAGGCCAATGTTAGGAACATTTGGTATTATAAGGCCAATGATAGGAACATTTGGTATTATAAGGCCAATGTTAGGAACATTTGGTATTATAAGGCCAATGATAGGAACATTTGGTATTATAAGGCCAATGATAGGAACATTTGGTATTATAAGGCCAATGTTAGGAACATTTGGTATTATAAGGCCAATGATAGGAACATTTGGTATTATAAGGCCAATGATAGGAACATTTGGTATTATAAGGCCAATGATAGGAACATTTGGTATTATAAGGCCAATGTTAGGAACATTTGGTATTATAAGGCCAATGATAGGAACATTTGGTATTATAAGGTCAATGATAGGAACATTTGGTATTATAGGCCAATGATAGGAACTTTGGTATTATAAGGCCACTGATAGGAACATTTGGTATTATAAGGCCAATGATAGGAACATTTGGTATTATAAGGCCAATGATAGGAACATTTGGTATTATAAGGCCAATGATAGGAGCATTTGGTATTATAAGGCCAATGATAGGAACATTTGGTATTATAAGGCCAATGTTAGGAACATTTGGTATTATAAGGCCAATGATAGGAACATTTGGTATTATAAGGCCAATGATAGGAACATTTGGTATTATAAGGCCATGATAGGAACATTTGGTATTATAAGGCCAATGATAGTAACATTTGGTATTATAAGGCCAATGATAGGAACATTTGGTATTATAAGGCCAATGATAGGAACATTTGGTATTATAAGGCCAATGATAGGAACATTTGGTAATCTATCACAACAATTATATAATTAGTGACTGAACACTTTGGTTGCATTCAGAAACGAAAGTACGTGTACATTATATGAACATGCTTCTGGTTTCACTCCATTTACACGTATAATATATAACGGTATTAATGGCAGCTGCTGAAATATCTTGACTTCACGCAAATTTCTGAAAGTTGAAATACAAACTATCATTCTTAATGTATGTTTACCTTTTCCCTGAGGTGAAATGTCAACAACCTGTTTTAGATAGTTAAGATATTGTGTATATACCACATGGGCCTGTGTAATAGGTATACAGACATACAACCCTAGCTCTAGATCATAGCTTTCGGTTTGGTGTAAATATGTAAGTTATCCGTATTGGAACGCTAGAGAGAAATGTAGATAAAATCCGAACAGCATCACGTGTACGGGACGTATATAGTCTGAGAGACTGACACCTATAGTATCTATGATAATTGTCAAGGTACGCTGTGGGACTCGGCAATCTGACCACAGTCAATATACACTTCTGTTCTAGATGTTATTGGAGACTACATTGGCATGTGACATAAATGTGATGCTATCACAGTTGTGGTAAACCTCCGTTCATAGCAGGGGTTGTGATAGTGTGTTATACCGTACATTCTTACCGCCCTGCTTACCCTCCGTTATTATGTGTTATTTACGTGACAGCTGAAATATAGAAATAGTAATTTGAATGGAAAAAAAAACGTAAATAGTTACAGATTCATATTAATATTCTCAAAACATACGTATTTATAGAGACCAACCAACCAATTGTTTTCCCATAGACCTTAGTGTTAACGTTTTGGATTATTTCATTCAAATGCTTGAATTAAATATGACGATTATGGTTTATAACAAAAGTTTAGGGTCTGATATAACACCTAATCAAAAAAAAAGTTGGGTCCTTCAGCTCAAATTTTCTCCAGGGTAGCCATTTTTAAAATAGGTTAATTTCGCAGTAAAAATTCTCAAAAATCTTAAATGTTTACCTGTTTACTATTATTACGTGAACTTTTGGGAAAAAAAAAACAATCGGACTTAAGAAATTTATATCAACATTTCTTATTGATAGTTACCTATCAGGCTACATATCTATTTTCTCACTTCATAACATACTGGCCAATCAGTGGCTGCCAGACATTTTATCCTTGGCTCAACGTTCACACAGGGGCTGTTTCAAAAATATATTTTTTCAATTGGTTGGTTGTTCCCTATAAACACGTGGACCCGATCTTTACACTTCCTCACCAATATGTACTGGATGAGTATGATTTGATATTTAGATCCTACCCCCATGGAGTATCTAACAATTTGCGTACACAGCCTGGTCCAAATACCCGGCAATGCTTGTTGTCCTTTTCCAATCGATTCCTGTTCATACTAGAATCAGGTTACATAATCTTGCGTACATTTATATATATATAAGACGCATTAGATGGGGATTGCGTTGGTGATGGTCGTTCCGATAGTTCCTCTGTTTCAGTCTACGGTAGACACTTTTTTCCCTCCCCGCTGAACAATAGGTAATTTTCAATTCACCATTACTAAGCCATGTCCTCGCCATACCACTAGAATGGTTACAGCCTATCGAATGGCGTTAACATGAGCGAAGGAGAGACCGTGGGTATGAGTGTGTGTCACCAAGCTCTCCTCTGGTGGAGGTGTCATTCCTAGGTCTTCTGTGAGATGGCAGGAGCCGAGATTGAAAACACGAGGAGCGGTGTAACAGTGTTAACGTGAACCCCAGAATAACTAAATACAATACTTGATTTGTTAAAGGAATCGATATCACATCGCATATACATCTTCTACTTCATCAAAACGCTAGACTTTTGAAAGTTTCTCGACATGGCTGCCGTAATTGTTTGGTACTGACATTAAAGAGATGATCTGATTGGCTATTAAGACACAACATACACACGCGCTAACTAGTGACCACGTGCTGAGCCCACTTGCGAAAATCTCTACTAAGACAAGCAGCTGTCGATCAAACGTAGGTAACGAGTATCAAAGCTAGTCCTCATCCTGTGGTGTCGGTGTACGTTATGGGTGTCTATATAATGGAATATGCGTGATAGAATTTCAAAACGGTGTTTCGTATTGTAAATGGAATATAAGTCTACCTATGTGTAAAGCTGGCCCATAGCTGTGCTGTTAGGTACGTCACAAAACCACGCCGGATTATTCACAGGGAGGAATTGTGTGAAGTTTTCGTTTATTAAAATTTCCGTTAAATGCTTTGGAGCTGGCAGCTAGTTTATTGATACAGTGTGTCATGTTGGAGTAGAGATGTGTAAATCTGTTGGTTTATTGAGACAGAGGAAGACGTTTAGGATACGTCGATAGGAATGAATAAATCCTTACTGGAAAAATGCCTGTCCTGGCTTTTTTTGTGATTTTCCTGGGAATTGAAATTCTTGCACTTCCAACGGATGAGCAAAGACTTTTGGAGACTGTATTATATGACTACAACCAAGCATCGAGACCCGTTTTTAATGCTGCTAAAACTGTGGTTGTTAAGTTTGGGATTACCCTTACACAGATTTCCGACATGGTAAGTACATAATTAAAACAAATGTTGTATTTCTAATTGTAGTTTCGTCAAAAAAGGCCAATCACAGACTCCCGGATGAGCACCGTTTATTACAGAATATTCTTGCACACTACGACACAGCCGCCAGGCCTGTGTACAATGCATCTCATAACGTCACAGTGCAGTTTGGATATACTCTCACACAAATTGCTGATATGGTGAGTTCAAAATTCTCCTTCTTGTACAGGCAGGTGTGACGCTCAAAAACTGCTTACAGAAATACACTTCCCCATGATCATGCAAAGGCTTTATAGAAAATAAATAGTTATTTTGAAATATTCTCGGAATAGACAGGCTGTTTTTGTACAAAATGTTTTGAACGATTTAAATCTTGCAAATTGACTTAATTAATGCAAAAAAAGAAAGAAATAAATAAATACACACAATCCCCCCCCCCCCCCCCCCCAACAAAACTAAAAAAAAAAAAAAAAAAAAACCAACAAATAAACAAGCAAACAAACAAAACGTAATTCATTTAACGTATCACGGGATTGTGATTATATATATATATATATATAAATTTAACGTATCACAGGATTGTGATTATATATATATATATATAAACATTTAACGTATCACGGGATTGTGATTATATATATATATATAAACATTTAACGTATCACAGGATTGTGATTATATATATATATATATAAACATTTAACGTATCACAGGATTGTGATTATATATATATATATAAACATTTAACGTATCACAGGATTGTGATTATATATATATATATAAACATTTAACGTATCACAGGATTGTGATTATATATATATATATAAACATTTAACGTATCACGGGATTGTGATTATATATATATATATATATATATATATATAAACATTTAACGTATCACGGGATTGTGATTATATATATATATATAAAAACATTGTTAAAAGTATCAACGTAAGTCTATAACAGTAGATATATATTATCACTGGGCCCCAGTGGACAGTGTCCAGTGTACCCGTAATGTAACCAGTCATAACCCTAACTATAGCTTATATTATTGCTATAGTTAACTATAGGGGAATATTGATTTTTTATTACTATATTAATTTTTTTGCTAAGCTACGCTAAACTAGCTAAGCTAGAATGATTACTAAAAACAAATTAATGCAGTTTAATTAAATATCATATACAAAAACTACAACATGAGTGTATACACCAAGGATAAGTAGTATGAATTATAAGATATTATACATGACGTTTATGTATGTCATCAAGAGAGATTCACCTAAATAAGGAAACTATACAACGATATGTGGCTTGAAATGACAAAATAAACAGAGGAAAACACTGGCTATTTGTGTTAGCTTCCCTGATAAATACCGCCAGGAACTCTCAGAACCAAAGCGTTAGAATGGTCAAGAACGTGATTACAGCTCGCTACATTGATATTGTATGGAAATCCTATTGTAATAGAGCAATTTAACATCACTGTTTGCTAATTTTATCTTTGATATTTCGATATTTTGCTAATTCTTGTCTTTGATATGCCGATATTTTGCTAATTCTCGTCTTTAATATGTCGATATTTTACTATTTCCGTCTTTGATATGCCGATATTTTGCTAATTCTTGTCTTTGATATTTCGATATTTTGCTAATTCTTGTCTTTAATATTTCGATATTTTGCTAATTCTTGTCTTTAATATGCCGATATTTTGCTAATTCTCGTCTTTAATATGCCGATATTTTACTATTTCCGTCTTTGATATGCCGATATTTTGCTAATTCTTGTCTTTGATATGACGATATTTTGCTTATTTTCGTCTTTGATATGTCAATATTTTGCTAATTTCCCTTCTTTGATATGTTGATATTTTACTAATTCTTGTTTTTGATATTTCGATATTTTGCTTATTTTCGTCTTTGATATGTCAATATTTTGCTAATTTCTCTTCTTTGATATGTTGATATTTTGCTTATTCTTGTCTTTGATATTTCGATATTTTGCTAATTCTTGTCTTTGATATGCTGATATTTTGCTAATTTCCGTCTTTGATATGCCGATATTTAGCTAATTCTCGTCTTTAATATGTCGATATTTTACTATTTCCGTCTTTGCTATGCCGATATTTTGCTAATTCTCGTCTTTGATATGCCGATATTTTGCTAATTCTCGTCTTTAATATTTCGATATTTGGCTAATTCTTGTCTTTAATATTTCGATATTTTGCTAATTCTTGTCTTTAATATGCCGATATTTTGCTAATTCTCGTCTTTGATATGTCGATATTTTACTAATTTCCGTCTTTAATATGCCGATATTTGACTAATTTCCGTCTTTAATATGACGATATTTTACTAATTCTTGTCTTTGACATGTCGATTTTTGGTATATTTCCTATGACTTAATACAAATTGTTTCAATATTAGTCGAAAACACAATGGCTATACAAAATGATAGCATTAACGAAAAAAGAGACGTTAATACATTTATTGAAAACTAAAGATAGATATCGTAAACACGTTTACAAGATTAAAAACTCAAGAAGGTAACAAAATACATACATTTTGTAAATTTATCGATACCAGGGATGTGCGACCCTAAATATCACACACATCTTATACAATAGAATGTATAATATCACACACATCTTATACAATATAATGTATAATATCACACACATCTTATACAATAGAATGTATAATATCACACACATCTTATACAATATAATGTATAATATCACACACACCTTATACAATAGAATGTATAATATCACACACACCTTATACAATATAATGTATAATATCACACACATCTTATACAATAGAATGTATAATATCACACACATCTTATACAATATAATGTATAATATCACACACATCTTATACAATATAATGTTTAATATCACACACATCTTATACAATATAACGTATAATATCACACACATCTTATACAATATAATGTATAATATCACACACATCTTATACAATATAATGTATAATATCACACACATCTTATACAATATAATGTATAATATCACACACATCTTATACAATAGAATGTATAATATCACACACATCTTATACAATAGAATGTTTAATATCACACACACCTTATACAATAGAATGTATAATATCACACACACCTTATACAATAGAATGTATAATATCACACACATCTTATACAATAGAATGTATAATATCACACACATCTTATACAATATAATGTTTAATATCACACACATCTTATACAATATAATGTTTAATATCACACACATCTTATACAATAGAATGTTTAATATCACACACATCTTATACAATAGAATGTATACTATCACACACATCTTATACAATAGAATGTTTAATATCACACACATCTTATACAATAGAATGTTTAATATCACACACATCTTATACAATATAATGTTTAATATCACACACATCTTATACAATAGAATGTATAATATCACACACATCTTATACAATAGAATGTATACTAGTTTACTTATCATATTATTTCCTGACTGATTTATTTTGTTTTAACATTAAGCGGTACCAGGCGTACTATCGTCCTGGTACTTGTACACATATTCCATGTTCCGATATCACAATTTCACAAATGCATTAGCAACGTTTGGTTACCCTGACTTCTCTTATTGATTTCAACACCTGTTTCAACAAATTGTTACTGACGATTTTTTTTTCGTCCTCGCACTTTTAGAAATTGTCTGACCAATTAATCTAAAAAAGGCATTTAGAAATATTCATCCATTAGTAAAAGTATGATATGATGCGCCTTATATAAACCACCAAACTTCCGCGTTGTCCTGGTTACAAAACAGTTATAAGTAATGACACTGACAGATGTTACGACTGGTAGGTCTAATGGAAACAAAGCAATGCCAATCTAACTCGACATGATACTGAAGAATGGTGTCAGGTTATTGGGCATTGATCTGAATATACTGGTTGTCGATATTAGATAACGTTACCTGTAAATGTCTATAGCATTCGAGTTTATATATATTTCATCTGAAGAAGCCTAGAATGCATACCAAAACTATATGTCTGTCGTAAATTAACGTTAACAGTTTTTACGATATGTGATGTTTTACAAGTTACAATACAGTTGGGCTACGAAACATCTTACAAGTAAAATGTTCCATTTCCTTTTCTTTCGAATAAAAAAGATTTGTGTACTGAAGCATCATTTGCAATAATATCAAGCGACATTACATAATGATTTACAAAAATCTCCAACTCATTCTTGGTGGTTAGTGTATCCTGATGTACAACCCCGTCCTGGTGGTTAGTGTATCCTGTTGTACAACCCCGTCCTGGTGGTTAGTGTATCCTGATCTCCGACCCCGTCCTGGTGGTTAGTGTATCCTGATGTACAACCCCGTCTGGTGGTTAGTGTATCCTGACCTACAACCCCGTACTGGTAGTTAGTGTATCCTTATGTACAACCCCGTCCTGGTGGTTAGTGTATCCTGTTGTACAACCCCGTCCTGGTGGTTAGTGTATCCTGATCTCCGACCCCGTCCTGGTGGTTAGTGTATCCTGATGTACAACCCCGTCCTGGTGGTTAGTGTATCCTGACCTCCAAACCCGTCCTGGTGGTTAGTGTATCCTGATGTACAACACCGTCCTGGTGGTCAGTGTATCCTGATGTACAACCCGTCCTGGTGGTTAGTGTATCCTGATGTACAACCCCGTCCTGGTGGTTAGTGTACCCTGATGTACAACCCCGTCCTGGTGGTTAGTGTATCCTGTTGTACAACCCCGTCCTGGTGGTTAGTGTATCATGATCTCCGACCCCGTCCTGGTGGTTAGTGTATCCTGATGTACAACCCCGTTCTGGTGGTTAGTGTATCCTGACCAACAACCCCGTACTGGTAGTTAGTGTATCCTTATGTACAACCCCGTCCTGGTGGTTAGTGTATCCTGTTGTACAACCCCGTCCTGGTGGTTAGTGTATCCTGTTGTACAACCCCATCCTGGTGGTTAGTGTATCCTGATGTACAACCCCGTTCTGGTGGTTAGTGTATCCTGACCTCCAAACCCGTCCTGGTGGTTAGTGTATCCTGTTGTACAACCCCGTCCTGGTGGTTAGTGTATCCTGATCTCCGACGCCGTCCTGGTGGTTAGTGTATCCTGATGTACAACCCCGTCCTGGTGGTTAGTGTATCCTGTTGTACAACCCCGTCCTGGTGGTTAGTGTATCCTGATGTACAACCCCGTCCTGGTGGTTAGTGTATCCTGATGTACAACCCCGTCCTGGTGGTTAGTGTATCCTGATTACAACCCCGTCCTGGTGGTCAGTGTATTCTGATGTACAACCCCGTCCTTGTGGTTAGTGTATCCTGATGTACAACCCCATCCTGGTGGTTAGTGTATCCTGTTGTACAACCCCGCCCTGGTGGTTAGTGTATCCTGACCAACAACCCCGTCCTGGTGGTTAGTGTATTCTGATGTACAACCCCGTCCTGGGCCCAGTTGTTCAAAAGGTGATTAGCTTAATCACTTGATTAGTAAAAATTTCATATCTCATTTGTTGCAAAACCTGTGAGTATATCATCTTTAAACAATGCCAGTTGGAAGAAAATTAAGAATTACAAAATTTCATAAAGTTTTGTCCAGCTAGTTCGACCAGAAATTATTAAATCAGGATTTGAAAAATGTTGTTAAAATATGATTAGCCTAATCACCTTTTGAACAACTGGGCCCTGGTGGTTAGTGTATCCTGATGTACAACCCCGTCCTGGTGGTTAGTGTATCCTGATGTACAACCCCGTCCTGGTGGTTAGTGTATCCTGTTGTACAACCCCGTCCTGGTGGTTAGTGTATCCTGATGTACAACCCCGTCCTGGTGGTTAGTGTATCCTGTTGTACAACCCCGTTCTGGTGGTTAGTGTATTCTGATCTCCAGCCCCGTCCTGGTGGTTAGTGTATCCTGATGTACAACCCCGTCCTGGTGGTTAGTGTATCTTGTTGTACAACCCCATCCTGGTGGTTAGTGTATCCTGTTGTACAACCCCGTCCTGGTGGTTAGTGTATCCTGACCAACAACCCCGTCCTGGTGGTTAGTGTATCCTGATCTCCAACCCCGTCCTGGTGGTTAGTGTACCCTGATGTACAACCCCGTCCTGGTGGTTAGTGTATCCTGATCTCCAACCCCGTCCTGGTGGTTAGTGTATCCTGTTGTACAACCCCGTCCTGGTGGTTAGTGTAACCTGACCAACAACCCCGTCCTGGTGGTTAGTGTATTCTGATGTACAACCCCGTCCTGGTGGTTAGTGTATCCTGATGTACAACCCCGTCCTGGTGGTTAGTGTATCCTGATCTCCAGCCCCGTCCTGGTGGTTAGTGTATCCTGATGTACAACCCCGTCCTGGTGGTTAGTGTATCCTGTTGTACAACCCCGTCCTGGTGGTTAGTGTATCCTGATGTACAACCCCGTCCTGGTGGTTAGTGTATCCTGTTGTACAACCCCGTCCTAGGTGGTTAGTGTATCCTGATGTACAACCCCGTCCTGGTGGTTAGTGTATCCTGTTGTACAACCCCATCCTGGTGGTTAGTGTATCCTGTTGTACAACCCCGTCCTGGTGGTTAGTGTATCCTGACCAACAACCCCGTCCTGGTGGTTAGTGTATCCTGATCTCCAACCCCGTCCTGGTGGTTAGTGTATCCTGATGTACAACCCCGTCCTGGTGGTTAGTGTATCCTGACCTAACAACCCCGTACTGGTGGTTAGTGTATCCTGATGTACAACCCCGTCCTGGTGGTTAGTGTATCCTGATGTACAACCCCATCATGGTGGTTAGTGTATCCTGATGTACAACCCCGTCCTGGTGGTTAGTGTATCCTGATGTACAACCCCGTCCTGGTGGTTAGTGTATCCTGATGTACAACCCCGTCCTGGTGGTTAGTGTATCCTGATGTACAACCCCGTCCTGGTGGTTAGTGTATCCTGTTGTACAACCCCGTCCTGGTGGTTAGTGTATCCTGACCTCAAACCCGTCCTGGTGGTTAGTGTATCCTGTTGTACAACCCCGTCCTGGTGGTTAGTGTATCCTGATCTCCGACCCCGTCCTGGTGGTTAGTGTATCCTGACCTCCAAACCCGTCCTGGTGGTTAGTGTATCCTGATGTACAACCCAGTCCTGGTGGTTAGTGTATCCTGATGTACAAACCCGTCCTGGTGGTTAGTGTATTCTGATGTACAACCCCGTCCTGGTGGTTAGTGTATCCTGATGTACAACCCCGTCCTGGTGGTTAGTGTATCCTGATGTACAACCCCATCATGGTGGTTAGTGTATCCTGATCTCCAACCCCGTCCTGGTGGTTAGTGTATTCTGATGTACAACCCCGTCCTGGTGGTTAGTGTATCCTGATGTACAACCCCGTCCTGGTGGTTAGTGTATCCTGATGTACAACCCCGTCCTGGTGGTTAGTGTATCCTGATCTCCAACCCCGTCCTGGTGGTTAGTGTATCCTGTTGTACAACCCCGTCCTGGTGGTTAATGTATCCTGATGTACAACCCCGTCCTGGTGGTTAGTGTATCCTGATGTACAACCCCGTCCTGGTGGTCAGTGTATCCTGTTGTACAACCCCGTCCTGGTGGTTAGTGTATCCTGTTGTACAACCCCGTCCTGGTGGTTAGTGTATCCTGATGTACAACCCCGTCCTGGTGGTTAGTGTATCCTGATATACAACCCCGTCCTGGTGGTTAGTGTATCCTGATGTACAACCCCGTCCTGGTGGTTAGTGTATCCTGATATACAACCCCGTCCTGGTGGTTAGTGTATCCTGATCTCCAACCCCGTCCTGGTGGTTAGTGTACCCTGATGTACAACCCCGTCCTGGTGGTTAGTGTATCCTGACCTACAACCCCGTACTGGTGGTTAGTGTACCCTGATGTACAACCCCGTCCTGGTGGTTAGTGTATCCTGATCTACAACCCCGTCCTGGTGGTTAGTGTATCCTGATGTACAACCCCGTCCTGGTGGTTAGTGTATCCTGATGTACAACCCCGTCCTGGTGGTTAGTGTATCCTGATGTACAACCCCGTCCTGGTGGTTAGTGTATCCTGATGTACAACCCCGTCCTGGTGGTTAGTGTATCCTGATGTACAACCCCGTCCTGGTGGTTAGTGTATCCTGATGTACAACCCCGTCCTGGTGGTTAGTGTATCCTGACCTCCAACCCCGTCCTGGTGGTTAGTGTATCCTGATCTACAACCCCGTCCTGGTGGTTAGTGTATCCTGATGTACAACCCCGTCCTGGTGGTTAGTGTATCCTGACCTACAACCCCGTCCTGGTGGTTAGTGTATCCTGATGTACAACCCCGTCCTGGTGGTTAGTGTATCCTGATGTACAACCCCGTCCTGGTGGTTAGTGTATCCTGATGTACAACCCCGTCCTGGTGGTTAGTGTATCCTGATGTACAACCCCGTCCTGGTGGTTAGTGTATCCTGATGTACAACCCTGTCCTGGTGGTTAGTGTATCCTGATGTACAACCCCATCCTGGTGGTTAGTGTATCCTGACCTCCAAACCCGTCCTGGTGGTTAGTGTATCCTGTTGTACAACCCCGTCCTGGTGGTTAGTGTATCCTGATCTCCGACCCCGTCCTGGTGGTTAGTGTATCCTGATGTACAACCCCGTCCTGGTGGTTAGTGTATCCTGTTGTACAACCCCATCCTGGTGGTTAGTGTATCCTGTTGTACAACCCCGTTATGGTGGTTAGTGTATCCTGTTGTACAACCCCGTCCTGGTGGTTAGTGTATCCTGACCAACAACCCCGTCCTGGTGGTTAGTGTATCCTGATCTCCAACCCCGTCCTGGTGGTTAGTGTATCCCTGATGTACAACCCCGTCCTGGTGGTTAGTGTATCCTGACCAACAACCCCGTCCTGGTGGTTAGTGTATCCTGATGTACAACCCCGTCCTGGTGGTTAGTGTATCCTGACCAACAACCCCGTCCTGGTGGTTAGTGTATCCTGATGTACAACCCCGTCCTTGTGGTTAGTGTATCCTGATGTACAACCCCGTCCTGGTGGTTAGTGTATCCTGATGTACATCCCCATCATGGTGGTTAGTGTATCCTGATGTACAACCCCGTCCTGGTGGTTAGTGTATCCTGATGTACAACCCCGTCCTGGTGGTTAGTGTATCCTGATGTACAACCCCGTCCTGGTGGTTAGTGTATCCTGATGTACAACCCCGTCCTGGTGGTTAGTGTATCCTGATGTACAACCCCGTCCTGGTGGTTAGTGTATCCTGATCTCCAACCCCGTCCTGGTGGTTAGTGTATCCTGATGTACAACCCCGTCCTGGTGGTTAGTGTATCCTGACCTACAACCCCGTACTGGTGGTTAGTGTATCCTGATGTACAACCCCGTCCTGGTGGTTAGTGTATCCTGACCTACAACCCCGTACTGGTGGCTAGTGTATCCTGATGTACAACCCCGTCCTGGTGGTTAGTGTATCCTGATGTACAACCCCGTCCTGGTGGTTAGTGTATCCTGATCTCCAGCCCCGTCCTGGTGGTTAGTGTATCCTGATGTACAACCCCGTCCTGGTGGTTAGTGTATCCTGATGTACAACCCCGTTCTGGTGGTTAGTGTATCCTGTCCTCTAAACCCGTCCTGGTGGTTAGTGTATCCTGATGTACAACCCCGTCCTGGTGGTTAGTGTATCCTGATCTCCGACCCCGTCCTGGTGGTTAGTGTATCCTGACCTCCAAACCCGTCCTGGTGGTTAGTGTATCCTGATGTACAACCCAGTCCTGGTGGTTAGTGTATCCGTACAAACCCGTCCTGGTGGTTAGTGTATTCTGATGTACAAGCCCGTCCTGGTGGTTAGTGTATCCTGATGTACAACCCCGTCCTGGTGGTTAGTGTATCCTGATGTACAACCCTATCATGGTGGTTAGTGTATCCTGATGTACAACCCCGTCCTGGTGGTTAGTGTATCCTGATGTACAACCCCGTCCTGGTGGTTAGTGTATCCTGATCTCCAACCCCGTCCTGGTGGTTAGTGTATCCTGATGTACAACCCCGTCCTGGTGGTTAGTGTATCCTGATGTACAACCCCGTCCTGGTGGTTAGTGTACCCTGATGTCCAACCCCGTCCTGGTGGTTAGTGTATCCTGATGTACAACCCCGTCCTGGTGGTTAGTGTTTCCTGATGTACAACCCCGTCCTGGTGGTTAGTGTATCCTGTTGTACAACCCCGTCCTGGTGGTTAGTGTATCCTGATGTACAACCCCGTCCTGGTGGTTAGTGGATCCTGATGTACAACCCCGTCCTGGTTGTTAGTGTATCCTGATCTCCAACCCCGTCCTGGTGGTTAGTGTACCCTGATGTACAACCCCGTCCTGGTGGTTAGTGTATCCTGACCAACAACCCCGTACTGGTGGCTAGTGTACCCTGATGTACAACCCCGTCCTGGTGGTTAGTGTATCCTGACCAACAACCCCGTCCTGGTGGTTAGTGTATCCTGATGTACAACCCCGTCCTGGTGGTTAGTGTATCCTGATGTACAACCCCGTTCTGGTGGTTAGTGTATCCTGTCCTCTAAACCCGTCCTGGTGGTTAGTGTATCCTGATGTACAACCCCGTCCTGGTGGTTAGTGTATCCTGATCTCCGACCCCGTCCTGGTGGTTAGTGTATCCTGACCTCCAAACCCGTCCTGGTGGTTAGTGTATCCTGATGTACAACCCAGTCCTGGTGGTTAGTGTATCCGTACAAACCCGTCCTGGTGGTTAGTGTATTCTGATGTACAAGCCCGTCCTGGTGGTTAGTGTATCCTGATGTACAACCCCGTCCTGGTGGTTAGTGTATCCTGATGTACAACCCTATCATGGTGGTTAGTGTATCCTGATGTACAACCCCGTCCTGGTGGTTAGTGTATCCTGATGTACAACCCCGTCCTGGTGGTTAGTGTATCCTGATCTCCAACCCCGTCCTGGTGGTTAGTGTACCCTGATGTCCAACCCCGTCCTGGTGGTTAGTGTATCCTGATGTACAACCCCGTCCTGGTGGTTAGTGTTTCCTGATGTACAACCCCGTCCTGGTGGTTAGTGTATCCTGTTGTACAACCCCGTCCTGGTGGTTAGTGTATCCTGATGTACAACCCCGTCCTGGTGGTTAGTGGATCCTGATGTACAACCCCGTCCTGGTTGTTAGTGTATCCTGATCTCCAACCCCGTCCTGGTGGTTAGTGTACCCTGATGTACAACCCCGTCCTGGTGGTTAGTGTATCCTGACCAACAACCCCGTCCTGGTGGTTAGTGTATCCTGATGTACAACCCCGTCCTGGTGGTTAGTGTATCCTGATCTCCAGCCCCGTCCTGGTGGTTAGTGTATCCTGATGTACAACCCCGTCCTGGTAGTTAGTGTATCCTGATGTACAACCCCGTCCTGGTGGTTAGTGTATCCTGTTGTACAACACCGTCCTGGTGGTTAGTGTATCCTGATGTACAACCCCATCCTGGTGGTTAGTGTATCCTGACCTCCAAACCCGTCCTGGTGGTTAGTGTATCCTGTTGTACAACCCCGTCCTGGTGGTTAGTGTATCCTAATCTCCGACCCCGTCCTGGTGGTTAGTGTATCCTGATGTACAACCCCGTCCTGGTGGTTAGTGTATCCTGATTACAACCCCATCCTGGTGGTTAGTGTATCCTGACCTCCAAACCCGTCCTGGTGGTTAGTGTATCCTGATGTACAACCCTGTCCTGGTGGTTAGTGTATCCTGTTGTACAACCCCGTCCTGGTGGTTAGTGTATCCTGATGTACAACCCCGTCCTGGTGGTTAGTGTATCCTGTTGTACAACCCCATCCTGGTGGTTAGTGTATCCTGATCTCCGACCCCGTCCTGGTGGTTAGTGTATCCTGATGTACAACCCCGTCCTGGTGGTTAGTGTATCCTGATGTACAACCCCGTCCTGGTGGTTAGTGTATCCTGATGTACAACCCCGTCCTGGTGGTTAGTGTATCCTGATCTCCGACCCCATCCTGGTGGTTAGTGTATCCTGTTGTACAACCCCGTCCTGGTGGTTAGTGTATCCTGATGTACAACCCCGTTCTGGTGGTTAGTGTATCCTGTTGTACAACCCCGTCCTGGTGGTTAGTGTATCCTGTTGTACAACCCCGTCCTGGTGGTTAGTGTATCCTGATCTCCGACCCCGTCCTGGTGGTTAGTGTATCCTGATGTACAACCCCGTCCTGGTGGTTAGTGTATCCTGATGTACAACCCGTCCTGGTGGTTAGTGTATCCTGACCAACAACCCCGTCCTGGTGGTTAGTGTATTCTGGACTTATCTAGTACCAGTAAGTGTATCTCGAACCTATCTAGTACCAGTAAGTGTAATCTGTGTAGGACCCTTCCTGTATGTGCTGGTCTAGAGAGCTCAGACAATGAAGAAAGGGAATAACTTTATTTACAACCAGTTCTTCTCGATCCGATGACAATAACAAAACCATAAAATTTCTCTCCTCCATCAACTTACGGTGGTTTTGCGAACATCGCCCCCGCACGCCTCCTTGGCCGGAAATACCACACCAATGAAGTGCATCTCAGCCTCGCAAATAGGCTCAGAAACTGCATACGATTGTCCTTGTGTCAAACTTAATTCCTTTTGTATCTGTGGTGAATTTTATGTTGGTGGCTCTCCCTAACTCAATGTTCGCAATTCAAGAAGCAGTTCAATAAAATCAGGAAACTAGAAGGAAATCTGGAGTCCTGGAAATCTTCAACTGTACTGTCTCTTAATGCTGAAATAGTTCTTATCCTAAGTGGTGAAATAGCCTTTCTCAAAACGTTCTCCTCCAACAGTTCTTCTACTGTAAAAATATAATTATACATGTATCTCGGGATCGCTAATGAGCTACAGTATAGGGGGGCTAAATGACTTCTATGGCACAACTTACGACCAATAGAAGGACGGAATTATATCTCGGCATCGCTAACGACCTATAGAAGGACGAAATTATATTTCGGCATCGCTAACGACCTATAGAAGGACAAAATTATATCTCTGCATCGCTAACGACCTATAGAAGGACGAAATTATATCTCGGCATCGCTAACGACCAATAGAAGGACAAAATTATATCTCGGCATCTCTTTCGACCAATAGAAGGATGAAATTATATCTCGGTATCGCTAACGACCAATAGAAGGATGAAATTATATCTCGGTATCGCTAACGACCAATAGAAGGACAAAATTATATCTCGGCATCGCTAACGAGCTATAGTATAGAGGGGCGAAATGACTTCTATGGCACAACTTACGACCAATAGAAGGACGCAACATCTGTCGCATCGCTAAAGTGATATCTGTGGTATCGCTAACTAGACAAAGATTGTCAAAATGACATCTTCATTACAGCAAACAAGCCATGGGAAACAGAATAAGATATGTGGCATCACGAGAGATCTATAGAATGACTAAATGACATTTGTGGCATCGCTAATGTGATATAGATAAGCGAAGTGACATACATTGTATGTGGCATCACTAACGGGCCTTTAATGAACGAAATCATATCTGTGGTATCGCTAACGAGTCATATATTGACAAAATGGTACATTTTTTTTTGTATCTGTGACTTGGTTTACGAGCCACAGACGGTAGAAACGTGTGCCACTATCCTTATGCCAAGGAAAAGGATTTCAACTAAGAAAAGGTACAATCGGACTTCATGTGTAAGCAACGGCAGTGTTTATATGTCTATAACTAGTTCCTTATGTATACGATTCATTCATGCTATAGAGGGATGATTTGTTATTCATTTGAACTATCGATGGTATTTTCAGAACGCGCAGTCTATGCTTACACGAGGTTCGCTGTCCTGGATGCCCCATGTAACTTAAATCATCCTAGCCCGAGACTGACGTTAAAGTACGGCCGGTATTTAACTACTGTATTCTGTATCTATCCTCAAAGTTCAAACCAAGCCTTGTTGTTTTATAAAAATACCGGTAATCTGCGTCATGTCAGGAGCAGACATGTCTCGCATTATTGTAATATATGTTACCAATCATCAGCTCCACCAACCTACTGATTAAACTTAATTAGCTAAAGAGATAATTTCTTTACGAAGATGCCAGAGATTATTAAGTGGTGTAGCCGGTGTATTCATCAACATAGTTAACTTATTATACATGTAAGTAAAGATACACTAGTTGGGCTTCTGGGTTTGGGCTTCTATGGTTTGGAACTTAATATTTAATATAAACGATAATGTTCCATATAATCAGGATATCCTCGAATATTGTAGCGTATGTAACTACTATCTCTCTCTTTCTATCGATCGATCGATCGAGAAGAAATTATCATTCATGTTTAACAATCACCGGAAACAGTTAAATACATGTGACGAAAAAGTACCGTGTCAGTATGATGACAAGAATATAACATACACTTCCGGTCTAAATGTGAGTTGAGCTCAAACACTTCCTGTCACGTACGGCTGTTTGCCCATCACCGGAAGCCGCTCTAGCTGTGCTTCACGCATTGTGTGGTGAAATGATGGATATGTCTTCCCATTTCTGAATACAGCAGTTACTTCTATTTACGTGCTAGCTATTGTTTCCTGGGTGTTGGACAGCAGTTACTTCTATTGACATAACGATACTTGTTGACATCATAACGGTACTTGTTGATATCATAACGGTACTTGTTGATATCATAACGGTACTTGTTGATGTCATAACGGTACTTGTTGACACCATAACGGTACTTGTTGACACCATAACGGTACTTGTTGATGTCATTACGGTACTTGTTGATGTCATTACGGTACTTGTTGACATCATAACGGTACTTGTTGACATCATGACGGTACTTGTTGATGTCATTACGGTACTTGTTGACATCATAACGGTACTTGTTGGCACCATAATGGTACTTGTTGACACCATAACGGTACTTGTTGACATCATAACGGTACTTGTTGATATCATAACGGTACCTGTTGCCATCATAACGGTACTTGTTGATATCATAACGGTACTTGTTGACACCATAATGGTACTTGTTGACACCATAACGGTACTTGTTGACATCATAACGGTACTTGTTGACATCATGACGGTACTTGTTGATGTCATTACGGTACTTGTTGACATCATAACGGTACTTGTTGACATCATAACGGTACTTGTTGACATCATGACGGTACTTGCTGATGTCATTACGGTACTTGTTGACATCATAACGGTACTTGTTGACATCATAACGGTACTTGTTGACACCATAACGGTACTTGTTGCCATCATAACGGTACTTGTTGATATTATGGTTTAGGCAGGGTTGGGATCAGCTGCACTCTGCTGTCATATTTTACAGCCGCTTGGAATTCATCATATAAATGTCGGCGAAGGCAACATTAAAAAATATTCAACAATTAACAAATACATCACACAGACCGATCTAGGAACGAAAATGACAGAAAAAGATCAATAGATATTGATATCTGATATATAAATACGTGTACATCAAGAAACTTCACACTTGCAAAAGAAGATAAAAAATTAAGTCGAGGTAACGGGTCGATGAATATTCAAGTATAATCTGACAAGTGCTCATATAATATAACACAAGCTATTTACTTTTTGCTGAACATTTTGTCGATATCTGATGAGAAAATATCATTCCATTAAGTGATGTCATTCCTCGCCGGTGGGAAGCATTACTGACTGAATTGTGATTGTATTTCAGGCAATGATTTAAAATGACACATCAATCACAGAATAAAATGATAAAATGGTCGTCAGCACTCTGAGTAAATTATTTGACTGTTGTAAATTGTATCAGCAAAACTTCTGTCTTCTCTGTTTGACGATTTTGCAGAACAAGATTTCTTTCCTTGTCCATGTTGTCACAATGACTTTGATTGGTGTTTATTTGAAATGCACGTGGCACGCTAACAAGTTCACCCAATTAGATTGTTCGTCATATTGAATCAGATTCGTTGCACGCTATTGGCGTAGGTGGGAAAAGCTTTCAATGATTGAAGACGAAAGATGGTAGGCTGAAGAAGCGGACTCCGACACGGAATGGTTGTCTGTTTATGGATGGCTGGCGTTGGTTATCTTGTAACAGACGAGTTCCCCAAGGGAAAATAGAAACTGAAAATGGCCATAAAATGTACTTATAAATCAGACCAACTTTATCTACTAAATTGATTTATTATCAAACTAAAAAGAAAGTCAGAAGAATAGCTGCACTGAGAACGTTTACACCTTCATCTTGACAGCCATGTCTATAACTAGACCAATTAATCTCCCGGTCTCCTCCATGTAACATCTACCCCCAGCCCCCCACCCCCCTCCCCTATCGTAACTACACATGTAACGGCTCTCTTCATTTTCCCACCCTCCTATCGTTTCTAGACATATAACAGTTCGCTTCTCCTGGACATAATTCAGTGGTATATCCGGGACATCAGTCAGTGGTATATCCGGGACATAATTCAGTGATATATCCGGGACATAAGTCAGTGGTATATCCGGGACATCAGTCAGTGGTATATCCGGGACATCAGTCAGTGGTATATCCGGGACATCAGTCAGTGGTATATCCGGGACATAATTCAGTGATATATCCTGGACATAATTCAGTGATATATCCGGGACATCAGTCAGTGGTATATCCGGGACATAAGTCAGTGGTATATCCGGGACATCAGTCAGTGATATATCCGGGACATCAGTCAGTGGTATATCCGGGACATAACTCAGTGGTATATCCGGGACATTAGTCAGTGATATACCCGGGACATAAGTCAGTGGTATATCCGGGACATAAGTCAGTGGTATATCCGGGACATAATTCAGTGGTATATCCGGGACATCAGTCAGTGGTATATCCGGGACATAAGTCAGTGATATATCCGGGACATAACTCAGTGGTATATCCGGGACATCAGTCAGTAGTATATCCGGGACACTAGTCAGTGGTATATCCGGGACATAAGTCAGTGGTATATCCGGGACATAAGTCAGTGATATATCCGGGACATAACTCAGTGGTATATCCGGGACATCAGTCAGTGGTATATCCGGGACATAAGTCAGTGGTATATCCGGGACATAAGTCAGTGGTATATCCGGGACATAAGTCAGTGGTATATCCGGGACATAAGTCAGTGGTATATCTGGGACATAAGTCAGTGGTATATCCGGGACATCAGTCAGTAATATATCCGGGACATAAGTCAGTGGTATATCCGGGACATCAATCAGTGGTATATCCGGGACATAATTCAGTGGTATATCCGGGACATAAGTCAGTGGTATATCCGGGACATAATTCAGTGGTGTATCCGGGACATAAGTCAGTGATATATCCGGGACATAAGTCAGTGGTATATCCGGGACATAATTCAGTGGTGTATCCGGGACATAACTCAGTGTTATATCCGGGACATTAGTCAGTGGTATATCCGGGACATAAGTCAGTGGTATATCCGGGACATCAGTCAGTGGTATATCCGGGACATAATCCAGTGGTGTATCCGGGACATAAGTTAGTGATATATCCGGGACATAAGTCAGTGGTATATCCGGGACATAATTCAGTGGTATATCCGGGACATCAGTCAGTGATATATCAGGGACATAAGTCAGTGGTATATCCGGGACATAAGTCAGTGGTATATCCAGGACATAAGTCAGTGATATATTCGGGACATAAGTCAGTGGTATATACCGGACATAAGTCAGTGATATATTCGGGACATAAGTCAGTGGTATATACCGGACATAAGTCAGTAATATATCCAGGACATAAGTCAGTAATATATCCGGGACATAAGTCAGTGGTATATCCGGGACATAAGTCAGTGGTATTTCCGGGACATAAGTCAGTGGTATATCCGGGACATAATTCAGTGGTATATCCGGGACATCAGTCAGTGGTATATCCAGGACATAAGTCAGTGATATATTCGGGACATAAGTCAGTGGTATATACCGGACATAAGTCAGTGATATATCCGGGACATAAGTCAGTGGTATATCCGGGACATAAGTCAGTGGTATATCCGGGACATAAGTCAGTGGTATATCCGGGACAAAATTCAGTGGTATATCCGGGACATCAGTCAGTGATATATCTGGGACATAAGTCAGTAATATATCCGGGACATAAGTCAGTAATATATCCGGGACATAAGTCAGTAATATATCGGGGACATAAGTCAGTAATATATCCGGGATATCAGTCAGTGATATATCCGTGACATAAGTCAGTGGTATATTCGGGACATAAGTCAGTGGTATATCCGGGACATAACTCAGTGGTATATCCGGGACATTAGTCAGTGGTATATCCGGGACATCAGTCAGTGGTATATCCGGGATATCAGTCAGTGATATATCTGGGACATAATTCAGTGGTATATCCGGGACATAAGTCAGTGGTATATCCGGGACATTAGTCAGTGGTATATCCGGGACATAAGTAAGTGGTATATCCGGGACATCAGTCAGTGGTATATCCGGGACATTAGTCAGTGGTGTATCCGGGACATAAGTCAGTGGTATATCCGGGACATAACTCAGTGGTATATCCGGGACATAAGTCAGTGGTATATCCGGGACATAAGTCAGTGGTATATCCGGGACATAGACATAATTCAGTGGTATGTCCGGGACATAAGTCAGTGGTATATCCGGGACATAAGTCAGTGGTATATCCGGGACATAAGTCAGTGGTATATCCGGGACATAGACATAATTCAGTGGTATGTCCGGGACATAATTCAGTGGTATGTCCGGGACATAAGTCAGTGGTATATCCGGGACATAAGTCAGTGGTATATCTGGGACATAAGTCAGTGATATATCCGGGACATAAGTCAGTGGTATATCCGGGACATCAGTCAGTGGTATATCCGGGATATCAGTCAGTGATATATCCGGGACATAAGTCAGTGGTATATTCGGGACATAAGTCAGTGGTATATCCGGGACATAACTCAGTGGTATATCCGGGACATCAGTCAGTAATATATCCAGGACATAAGTCAGTAATATATCCGGGACATAAGTCAGTGGTATATCCGGGACATCAGTCAGTGATATATCCGGGACATCAGTCAGTGATATATCCGGGACATAAGTCAGTGGTATATCCGGGACATAAGTCAGTGGTATATCCGGGACATAAGTCAGTGGTATATCCGGGACATCTGTCAGTGGTATATCCGGGACATGATGTTACTCATATCAAGGCACAAGAACCACAGTCTGTGTGAAGCGATACGTGGGTGAATATTTCTGAATCGCATCAGTTCTGATCGTCTTGCTACGCATTCTTTCCATTTAAGCTCAGGCGTCCCTAAAATCGCTTTATTCACTGTATATTTCCGGGCGGTTTTTGTAGGGAAGCATCCGTATCTTATGAAACTATCTAAGAAGTCTTCAGACCATATTCGTAGATTGTGGAGATTAATGTCCGAAAAATGTCTGTGCATTTCGATAAACCGAACATGAGGAATACTGCTATGTTAAAATCAAATAAATACTTGTGTATTTTTGTGTTTGCTTGTTGGGTCAAACACAGTCTTCTAAAGAACAGAAGTCTATACTTGCTGATGTAGTATGAGAGACGACAAATCCCGAGAGTTTCGATGGTACTATCTGAGGGTGAATTTCTATCAAACCCCTGCAGGATTCTGCAGCACTTTCTTTGCGTTACCTCGAGTTTGTCTAAACTGTTCCCCGGCACTTTCCCCATATTTCACACGCGTACATTCGTTAGGTACGGTGACGCGTTTCCAAATAACAGATGACGCTATAGGAGTAATTTCTCCGAACCGGAGACCGACATCTGGAAGAGAGTGAAAAGATCTAAAAAAAAAAAGAAAAAAAAAGGTCGTAATTACTAGATAACTTAGTCGTAATTACGAGATACCTAAGTCGTAATTACGAAATAACTAAGTCGTAATTACGAAATAACTAAGTCATTAGTACAAGATAAATATGCCGTAATTACGAGATAACTAAGTCGTAATTACGAGATAACTAAAATGATGTCGTTAAAAGGAGACAATTTATCATTTGTATCTTATATTGTTTGTGACATCTTAAAATTGTTGACGTCATTATTTAGAGTGCACTAAAACAGTCTCTTGAGGAACGTCATCAGAAGTGAAAGGCTTAGTGGCGGTAGCATCGCCTTTTTTCATTATGTGTTTGTAAATAGTTTAATGATTGACAAATCAATCGAAAACAAAATTTGATTTTATAGATGTTTTATGACTCGTATCAAAATGAAATAATGGTCCCAGAGGCCTGTATCGTCAACCTGGATACATATTATGTATCTAAACAACAATAGCAAAATGTTCTTAAAGATATTTCTAGGGATAGAGCCTGTACCTATGGCCAAATACTTGCAGCATATCTGAATTTCAGTTTCCATGCCTGGCAATTCTGTACTGTTTCCAAGTTGTGACTGATAAGTCTTCGTCTTTTCGTACAACAATTTATGTATGGTTCTGGGATGGGGACCTCAACAATTCCAAAGTGATGCCATTTGGTCTAGGTCTCCAAGTCTTGGGATAGACCCTAGGGCAGTCCAGGAAACATTAGTGCATTCCTTTCTTTATACGCAGTAATTGTATAGCTATTTATATGGAGATTTTAACCAATTCCAAGAGGTTTGACCTCATTCTTTAGCCCTAGAGTTCATTCAGTCGATGTATATGATTGATGACCATGGCACACTTCTAGAGAAGAAGTCTTTTCTAGAAATTTAGCCATTTTTTGCTCTTTTGTCTACGCCCTTTTTCAGCATGGTAAACATAACAAAACTCATTCTTATACTAGATCCCTGTTATTTAATGGTTGTCATCCTATTGAACTGTTTATATGTAGAACAAACATACAGTCGACAGATACAGGATGAACCCACGTGGTACCATAGGAATGCTTCAAAATTAGGTTTTTGTCGTCTGATTTTAGCTCTAAGTACGAACGAAGACAGAATGAAGGTACATATATATGTACCTTAAACATTGGATTTTACAGGGGGAAATGGAAAGTACGCAATTTTGGTAAATAGTAATCAATGTAAGATTATCTCTTTTATTTCAGAAAATTTTGATTTCAATTAACATCGTTAAAAAAACTAAGAAACATGAAATCAACTTTTAACATTTTTCACCAATATCATGCAAATCCGGGTCATGGTATCAAATGTACACAATATATGCACTTAAAGCAATCGAAAACGATGATTCAATGTCAATTCTGTTTAAGATACATTTCTTTATAGAGGCTGTAGTAGTCTTTCTTTTTTTTTCTTTTTCTTTTTTTTTGGAAAAAAGATGGTTGTGTTTTCGATTTCTGATATAGATTATCATATATCTATCTATCCACTTTAGTCTTTTGGTTTTGCTCGGTAGACTAGACTAGAATTTTGAATGAAAAAAAAAATCGTGTTTTTAATACACGGAACAGGGGTCTGGTTCCGAGTTAGGTTTTAATACAAGGGGTTGGGGTCTGGTTTCGAGTAAGGTTTTGAATACACCACGAAACTGGGGTCTGATTGCGAGTAGGGTTTTTAGGTAACCTGAGCTTTGCTGAAGTGACCTATTCTGATCATTTTCAGTGCGTCGTTTTCCGTCGTCCGTAAACTTTTCATTAAAACGACTTGTTCTCAATAACCGAACTGGCCAGGGTACTTGTATTGGGTCTGTAGCATGCGGGATGAAGCGCTCCCATGTTTGTTCAAATAAATGACCTTGATAAACTTTCAAGGTCACATTGGTCAAAAGTTTTAAAATCTTCAAACGACTTCTCCTCAATAAACGAAATGCCCATGGCGCTGATATTGGGCATGTAGCATGCTGGGATGAAGGGCTACCAAGTTTGTTCAAATGGATGACATTGACTTTCATTTAAGGTCACAGGGGTCAAATATGCTAAAATCTTTAAATTACTTCTTCTTGATAACCAAAAAGCCCAGATACCAAATATTACATGTGTAGAATGCTTGGATGATGGGCTAACAAGTTTATTCAAATGAATGACCTTGATCTTCATTCAAGGTCACACGGGTCAAATATGCTAAAATATTTAAACGACTTCTTCTTAATAACCAAAAAGGCCCAAGGACACAACACTAGGTCTGTAGCTTGCTGGGATGAAGGGCTTTTAATTTTGTTCAAATAGATGACCTTAACCTTCATTAGTGGTCACAGGGGTCAAATATGCTTAACTCTTCAAACGACTTCTTCTTGAAAACCAAAAGGCCCAGAGACCCGATATTATGCTTTTATTTCACGAAACGGGGTGTGATTTCGAGTTAGGTTTTTATTTCACGGATTTGAATGTGAATTGATATGAGTAATACAATTTTTTTTGGAATGAATGGAAACTGAAAACTATACCAGAAAGAACTCTAAACATGGAAAGTACTGAATACAGTTGTATTTTTATTGTACCATGAATGTAGATGACGGACGTTCTTGGAAACATGTGTAGAAAATCATTTGTTACACAGAGAGCAAAAAGGCTAATTCCTAGAGTTTATAAATGTCGACGGAAGCAAACTGGTAGCTATTTTTACCTGAAGAATCATATTATGCCCCTGGCGTGCCTAGGCACTGTGTATCAGGATCAGGGTGATCAAGGCAGTCAGCGACATCTAGCGGATTTGTTCCATCCATCACCTCGTATGGCTTCGACTGAAAGATTAAGGGTCTTGGTGACCCCGATGTTTCATTGATTAATCTTAGTGTCAACAGCGCTTTGTAGCCTGATGAGAACCTATAGATTGATGAGTGTGCTCTTTCTATTTATTTCCTGATTATCTTCATTTGTACCTAATAGTGTAATCGAACACCCCTGTCCGTGTAGCAGTAGCACTGACGGAAGGGGTGGGTGTTGATCAGGGCACAATAACACTAATTGTTGAACCAACATTGACATTTATTTGCATTACGAATCGGTGTTTAACGAAGCCTGGTTATCAGTAAGGAAACGCCTCGATCCATGTGTTACTGTGTTCGGATTATCGTCAGATATCCGTCCAATAGATATGTTGTAAATATATCGATTTCCTACTTTTATTGAAAGGATGATCGAATGATAGCGAAGCAAATTATTTGCAGACACCAAACCGGCTTGAAATGAAGAGTGTCGGAGATGTTTCGATAAACTCGTTTTTTGACCTTGAACTGTAAATTTGATTTCGATAAGGATACGTCTGAGTCTTGAGTCAAGTCTCTGTTTCATCGCATACGGCCTCACTGTAAAAGACAGACTTCTCAACCCGTTTTATAACCCACGGCCCGTTACGACAGTTTAGTGTCTGGTCGACTGGAAATGGAATCCCTTACGTTAAAGCGATTTCACGAAGCGGCTTGTCAATGTGAACTATTTCCGAGACGTCCCTCGTCTGCCGTCCATTTAGCAGCTTATCTGTCACTTTATGATACAGGTATCTATCACGTGATTACAGTAAACCTATCTGTCACTTTATGATACAGGTATCTATCACGTGATTACAGTAAACCTATCTGTCACTTTATGATACAGGTATCTATCACGTGATTACAGTAAACCTATCTGTCACTGTATGATACAGGTATCTATCACGTAATTAAACAGTCTTTTATTTTGTTTTTAACATGTATTACCTTGAGTTTTACTATCCGATTTTTCCTGCTAAACCTGGAAATAGAAAATACAACTTTGCCATTACAGATTGTGAAGCTCATATCTGTTTGTTGTTCTGTTTTATGCAGCAATATTTTGTTTTCGCCTCTAGGATCAAGAAGGAAACTATAAACCAAATTATGTTTCTTAGTAATCTATAACCTGGTCACAGAAATGTCACATGAAGGGGTGTGTTGTTACCTAGAGAGATTGAGGATGTACCGTCTCGATATATTAACCGTATATAACCCTAACTAGATTATACAATTAGTTAATGTGTTTCTGGGTGGTTTATTAGGCTATGATTGTACTGACCTATTCCCGTAATGCTTGTCCTCTATAGCAAATGATTTTGGTTTTGTCATATTCACATATGGGTAACTGCAGTGTTGTTGAATGTAAAATGGAACACTTCCTTTGATCTGGCGTCAATGTGAATAGTAAAAACAATGTGTCGAGAACATTTATTAGTACGATGATCTCCTTTTAATGGTAAGAGTTTATGTAGAATGCTGTCTCCGTTTATCGTCTCGGCATCAGATCCTCTTTCTATAGAGTTCCACAATGTGTATTATTACACTGACGAATCTTTTTGAAAGAAGGTTTTCATGGTCCTGAAATGCCTCATTTGCAATAGAGCCAAACAATTTTCAAACACAAAAGATGCCCGAAACCTAGATCGAATCGTTTCTATTCAGTAGGAAAAATAAGATACAGAGCCAGATTTATCTGAAGGATTGCTTTGCGCAGAGCGAGAACAAAGAAATTGTTGGCTTTAACTGAAGTGCCAGATCCAGCTTTTATGTCACATCTAGGTTTACACGTTAGTTTGATACTTTTGAACAGAACATAATCTGTAAGTTGATCAGCCGTCTCTGATGATAACGACCGTTACCAGTAACACCACTAATACTACCCAAATTAGAGTGCACAGCTAATCACCGTGTTTCAGTGTATGTTTTTGATGAGGAGTCGTTAAGTAAAGCAGCTGAATTTTCTTAGGATTCGAATTGTTCTTATTTTGTTATAAAGCATTTTGTCATATAATCGATAACCGATGCATTCATACAAGTTAAAAAGTAAATGTGTACACAGCCTAATATGTTGCATCTGGAGAGCCCGGTGGTCCTGTTTACTGATACACGCGGATGGTTCTGTAGGTGGACGTTATACCGCCACTGCCACAACATATATTGAGACTCGGCTATCGATCCCCACATCTCTCGTGAGTTCATCCAAAATACCGCGGATGTCTCGTTATACCAACATTACTACACGAATCCTTTTTAATTCCCTGTAAAATCTGCTCATAGTGTTATGACGAATATTTCTAAGAAATTTGAAAATTCATTTTTTTTCCACGTCTGACAAATCTGAGGATTATATAATGTTTCGCATTAAAAAATTATCGATCGATATCCCTTTCCACAAATTTATATTTTAAACATATTTCAATTATCTTATTTAACAAAATAATGACATGAGACGATGTTCGTCATGGCTATTACCCGGAGAGAAACAGCGGTATGATGAAGTTATATCTAATACCCGGCATAGGGAAACATATATCTAATACCCGGCATAGGGAAACATATATCTAATACCCGGCACGGGAAACATATATCTAATACCCGGCACGGGAAAACATATATCTAATACCCGGCATAGGGAAACATATATCTAATACCCGGCATAGGGAAACATATATCTAATACCCGGCATGGGGAAACATATATCTAATACCCGGCATAGGGAAACATATATCTAATACCCGGCATGGGGAAACATATATCTAATACCCGGCATGGGGAAACATATATCTAATACCCGGCATAGGGAAACATATATCTAATACCCGGCATAGGGAAACATATATCTAATACCCGGCACGGGGAAACATATATCTGATACCCGGCATAGGGAAACATATATCTAATACCCGGCACGGGAAAACATATATCTAATACCCGGCACGGGAAAACATATATCTAATACCCGGCATGGGAAAACATATATCTAATACCCGGCATAGGGAAACATATATCTAATACCCGGCATAGGGAAACATTTATCTAATACCCGGCACGGGAAAACATATATCTAATACCCGGCATAGGGAAACATATATCTAATACCCGGCATGGGGAAACATATATCTAATACCCGGCATGGGGAAACATATATCTAATACCCGGCATGGGAAAACATATATCTGATACCCGGCACGGGAAAACATATATCTAATACCCGGCATAGGGAAACATATATCTAATACCCGGCACGGGAAACATATATCTAATACCCGGCATGGGGAAACATATATCTAATACCCGGCATGGGGAAACATATATCTAATACCCGGCATGGGGAAACATATATCTAATACCCGGCACGGGAAGACATATATCTAATACCCGGCATGGGAAAACATATATCTAATACCCGGCACAGGAAAACATATATATAATACCCGGCATGGGAAAACATATATCTAATACCCGGCACGGGAAACATATATCTAAACCCGGCACGGGAAAACATATATCTAATACCCGGCACGGGAAAACATATATGTAATACCCGGCACGGGAAAACATATATCTAATACCCGGCACGGGAAAACATATATCTAATACCCGGCACGGGAAAACATATATCTAATACCCGGCACGGGAAAACATATATCTAATACCCGGCACGGGAAAACATATATCTAATACCCGGCACGGGAAAACATATATCTAATACCCGGCACGGGAAAACATATATCTAATACCCGGCACGGGAAAACATATATCTAATACCCGGCACGGGAAAACATATATCTAATACTCGGCACGGGAAACATATATCTAATACCCGGCACGGGAAAACATATATATAATACCCGGCACGGGAAAACATATATCTAATACCCGGCACGGGAAAACATATATATAATACCCGGCACGGGAAAATATATATCTAATACCCGGCACGGGAAAACATATATCTAATACCCGGAGGGCAAGTGAGCTTATGCCGTGGTGCGGCGTCCGTCGCCCGTCCGTCCGTCCGTCCGTCCGGCGTCAACTTTTGTATTTAAACAACTTCTTCTCAATAACCAAGAGGCCCAGGGACTTGATATTGGGCCTGTAGCATGCTGGGGTGAAGGGCTACAAAGTTTGTTCAAATAAATGACATTGACCTTCATTTAAGGTCACATGGGTAAAATAGGCTATAATCTTCAAACGACTTCTTCTCAATAACCAAGAGGCCCAGAGACTTGATATTGGGCCTGTAGCTTGCTGGGGTGAAGGGCTACAAAGTTTGTTCAAATAAATGACCTTGACCTTCATTAAAGTCACAGGTGTCAAATAGGATATACTATTCAAACGACTTCTTCTCAATAACCAAGAGGCCCAGAGACTTGATATTGGGCCTGTAGCTTGCTGGGTTGAAGGGCTACACAGTTTGTTCAAATAAATGACCTTGACCTTCATTCAAGGTCACATGGGTAAAATAGGCTGTAATCTTCAAACAACTTCTTCTCAATAACCAAGAGGCCCAGCAACTTGATATTGGGCCTGTAGCATGTTGGAGTGAAGGGCTGCAAAGTTTGTTCAAATACATGACCTTGACCTTCATTCAAGGTCACATGGATCAAATAGGCTATAATCTTCAAACGACTTCTTCTCAATAACCAAGAGGCCCAGGGACTTGATATTGGGCCTGTAGCATGCTGGGGTGAAGGGCTACCAATTTTGTTCAAATAAATGACCTTGACCTACATTCAAGGTCACAGGGGTGAAATTTGCGATAGCCAAGAGCCTCCAAGACCTGATATTAGGCCAATAGATTGCTGGAATGAAGGACTAGAACATTTTTGATATGAATAAAACTAGCTTACAATGATATTTGAACACATAGTATCTTTAGAAATGACCTCATCAACTTCAAAGTTGCTGTAGAGCCAGGTGAGCGATACAGGCCCATTGGGCCTCTTGTTTTTGTTTAACGTCCTATTAACAGCCAGAGTCATTTAAGGACGTGCCAGGTTTTTTTTGAGGTGGAGGAAAGCCGGACTACCCGGATAAAAACCACCGGCCTACGGTCAGTACCTGGCAACTGCCCCATGTGGGTTTCGAACTCGCAACCTAGTGATGGAGGGCTAGTGTTAAAGTGTAGGGACACCTTAACCACTCGGCCACCGTGGCCCCTTACGATTCTTTAACACTGTTGATTTGTACAGGTATTGAGTTGTTTTTGTTCCGTCAATTTGTACGATCCTTTAACACTGTTATTTGTACAGGTATTGAGTTTTTGTTCCGTCAATTTGTACGATTCTTTAACACTGTTGATTTGTACAGGTGTTGAGTTTTTGTTCCGTCAATTTGTACGATCCTTTAACACTGTTATTTGTACAGGTATTGAGTTTTTGTTCCGTCAATTTGTACGATCCTTTAACACTGTTGATTTTCAAGGTATTGAGTTTTTGTTCCACCAGCTTTGATGTAATTACGTACTAACCGTTAAAGAGGCTTGCCCGCAGAGAGATCAGAAAAATTGGCTAATAGAAAAAGATTTTTTTACACATGACATATTGTTGGAATTGTTGAGTTTTTCATTTTATTTTCCTTATAAAACGCTGAAAAGTGATATTATTAAAACCTCATTTTTTAAATATTATTTATTTAATCGCAACCCGCAATAAGTCACCGCTATAAAGTGGAGTCTAATTTGATTGACACATCAAAGAAACAAGCACGTGCACAGTGCCGCACAGTGATAACTTCAAAGGCAGCGGCGATTTACAAAGAAGATTTGCCGTTATATTCCATACATTTCCCTCTCAGGTTGAGTTTTGAAACGTCTTTTAAATACATATTCTGTAATTGTTTTCAAGAAATAAAGTCGGAAAGCCTCTAATTTTGTCACATAGAAACGTGTACTTAAGTTTATTTAGTGATCGGAGATGTGCCGTTTACCGGTCCGTCTGCGGGTAAGCCTCTTTAAGAATTATGACTCCAAATACACACACATTTCTTGTTTCATTATCAATAAATCAAAACCATTGTTAGGCTTCTAATGTTTGTTTATTGTCATTCCCTAATTTCTGTTTCGGATTGGACAAACGGAATCAGTCTTAGAAGGACGAAACTGAGATAGGATACAGTTTTAGAAGGACGAAACTTAGATAGGATACAGTATTAGAAGGACGAAACTTAGATAGAATACAGTTTTAGAAGGACGAAACTGAGATAGGATACAGTTTTAGAAGGACAAAACTGAGAAAGGATACAGTATTAGAAGGACGAAACTTAGATAGAATACAGTTTTAGAAGGACGAAATTTAGATAGGATACAGTATTAGAAGGACGAAACTTAGATAGAATACAGTTTTAGAAGGACGAAACTTAGATAGGATACAGTATTAGAAGGTTGAAACTGAGATAGGATACAGTATTAGAAGGTTGAAACTGAGATAGGATACAGTATTAGAAGGTTGAAACTGAGATAGGATACAGTATTAGAAGGCTGAAACTGAGATAGGATACAGTTTTAGAAGGTTGAAACTGAGATAGGATACAGTATTAGAAGGCTGAAACTGAGATAGGATACAGTATTAGAAAGTTGAAACTGAGCTAGGATACAGTATTAGAAGGACGAAACTGAGATAGGATACAGTTTTAGACGGACAAAACTGAGAAAGGATACAGATTTAGAAGGTTGAAACTGAGATAGGATTCAGTTTAAGATACCATTGTTTTTTTTAGCATGTTGATCATCAATTCTTCAGCTTTGAGACATTTTCCTTTTAAAGTTTATTTCACCATTTTGGATGAGATTTTTTAGGAAAGAACACGAATCTTACACCATAATAAGTTTTCATGAAAGAAATTCAAATGATAAAATGTCAGCTTCAAACATTTTTTTTTACTTTTTTTTCAATTCCTGTCCAAGTTAAGTTTCTATATAAATTCCCAATTTTAACACGATACTTACGAGATTTCACAAACATACAGTTTGCGTTTTCTACATTGCTGTTTATATAGAAAAGAAATATGAAATGAGATTCATAATTGGACAGTGAGTCCATTAAGGAAGCCGTCTGTACGTTACAACACACCAGATAAGACCATGTCGTTTCGGTGTAACATTCAAAGCAAGGCAGCCCCGAGGAACCATCGAGAAATCTGAACAGGAACCAGCGTCTAAGCAAGCACATAATCAATTTAAATAATCCCGGTTTTGACAGAAAACGAATGAATAAACCGCGATAGAAGATGGTAGTTCTCAGAGGAGTGAACAATTGAATTGTATAAAGTATCAGAGTCTGGGTAGAAAACCTGCCTGGGATAGCTCGTCTATACACACCAGTCACATTCTCTATAACCAATGGCTGTGGTTCAATTTGGTCACGATTCAAGGCCAGTGGTTGTTAATGGTAATTTTCGATTAAATATTTATTTGAGAAAGCTAGGTAATATCATCAGAGAGAATTAAATCAGAGTGACGTATATATACGCTCTGGCAAAAGCATGCTAAACAAATTAATTAAGATTATTTTTAATTTTCCAAAATAATATTTGAACGTAAATGCAGCAGGTTGTAGGACATCTAAATTAGAAATGTAAGGTCTCATAGGAATTGTTACCAATGACATAACGGAAATAGAAATGTAAGGTCTCATAGGAATTGTTAACAATGACATAACGGAAATAGAAATGTAAGGTCTCATAGGAATTGTTAACAGGGACATAACGGAAATAGAAATGTAAGGTCTCATAGGAATTGTTAACAGGGACATAACGGAAATAGAAATGTAAGGTCTCATAGGAATTGTTAACAATGACATAACGGAAATAGAAATGTAAGGTCTCATAGGAATTGTTACCAATGACATAACGGAAATAGAAATGTAAGGTCTCATAGGAATTGTTAACAATGACAGAACGGCAAAGATAACAAATTGTGTACCGTATAAACATTTGATAAAATTTAAATACTTTGCTTATTTGAACAAAATAGGAGACAACAGATTGTATACGATGACAGAAAATCAAAGAAATAGTAATCGATCAAACAATAATCAGTAGAATAAAAATCGGTAAAACAGTAAAATAATAATCGGTAAAACAGTAAAATTATAATCGGTAAAACGGTAAAACAATACTCGCTAAAACAGTAAAATAATAATAGGTAAAACAGTAAAATAATAATCGGTAAAACAGTCAAATAATAATCAGTAAAACAGTCAAACAAAAATCGGTAAAACAGTAAAACAATAATCGGTAAAACAGTAAAACAATAATCGGTAAAACAGTAAAACAATAATCGGTAAAACAGTAAAATAATAATAGGTAAAACAGTAAAACAATAATCGGTAAAACAGTAAAATAATAATCGGTAAAAAGGTAAAATAATAATCAATAAAACAGTAAAATAATAATCGGTAAAACAGTAAAACAATAATCGGCAAAACAGTAAAATAATAATCAGTAAAACAGTAAAATAATAATCGGTAAAACAGTAAAATAATCATCGGTAAAACAGTCAAATAATAATCGGTAAAACAGTAAAATAATAATCAGTAAAAAAAAAAACAATAATCAGTAAAACAGTAAAATAATAATCGGCAAAACAGTAAAATAATAATCAGTAAAACAGTAAAACAATAATCGCTAAAACAGTCAAACAATAATCAGTAAAACAGTAAAATAATAATCGGTAAAACAGTAAAATAATAATCGGTAAAACAGTAAAACAATAATCGATAAAACAGTAAAATAATAATCAGTAAAACAGTAAAATAACAATCGGCAAATCAGTAAAATAGTAATCGGTAAATCAGTAAAACAATAAACAGTAAAATAATAATCAGTAAAACAGTAAAATAATAATCGGTAAAACAGTAAAATAATAATCGGTAAAACAGTAAAATAATAATCGGTAAAACAAAACAATAATCAGTAAAAAAAAAAACAATAATCAGTAAAACAGTAAAATAATAATCGGTAAAACAGTAAAATAATAATCAGTAAAACAGTAAAACAATCATCAGTAAAACAGTCAAACAATAATCAGTAAAACAAAACAATAATCAGTAAAACAGTAAAATAATTATCGGTAAAACAGTGAAATAATAATCAGAAAAACAGTAAAACAATAATAGGTAAAACAGTAAAACAATAATCGGTAAAACAGTAAAATAATAATCGGTAAAACAGTAAAATAATAATCAGTAAAACAGTAAAATAATAATCAGTAAAACAGTAAAACAATAATCAGTAAAACAGTCAAACAATAATCAGTAAAACAAAACAATAATCGGTAAAACAGTAAAACAATAATCGGTAAAACAGTAAAATAATAATCGGTAAAACAGTAAAATAATAATCAGTAAAACAGTAAAACAATAATCAGTAAAACAGTCAAACAATAATCAGTAAAACAAAACAATAATCAGTAAAACAGAAAAATAATTATCGGTAAAACAGCAAAATAATAATCAGTAAAACAGTAAAACAATAATCGGTAAAACAGTAAAACAATAATCGGTAAAACAGTAAAATAATAATCGGAAAAACAGTAAAATAATAATCAGTAAAACAGTAAAATAATAATCAGTAAAACAGTTAAACAATAATCAGTAAAACAGTCAAACAATAATCAGTAAAACAAAACAATAATCGGTTAAACAGTAAAACAATAATCGGTAAAACAGTAAAACAATAATCGGTAAAACAGTAAAATAATAATCGGTAAAACAGTAAAATAATAATCAGTAAAACAGTAAAACAATAATCAGTAAATCAGGCAAACAATAATCAGTAAAACAGTAAAACAATAATCAGTAAAACAAAACAATAATCGGTAAAACAGTAAAATAATTATCGGTAAAACAGTAAAATAATAATCGGTAAAACAGTAAAACAACAATCGGTAAAACAGTAAAACAATAATCGGTAAAACAGTAAAATAATAATAAGTAAAACAGTAAAACAACAATAGGTAAAACTGTAAAATAATAATCGGTAAAACAGTAAAACAATAATCGGTAAAACTGTAAAATAATAATCAGTAAAACAGTAAAACAACAATAGGTAAAACTGTAAAATAATAATCGGTAAAACAGTAAAATAATTATCGGTAAAACAGTAAAACAATAATCGGTTAAACAGTAAAACAATAATCAATAAAACAGTAAAACAATAATCGGTAAAACAGTAAAACAATAATCGGTAAAACAGTAAAACAACAATAGGTAAAACTGTAAAATAATAATCGGTAAAACAGTAAAATAATTATCGGTAAAACAGTAAAATAATTATCGGTAAAACAGTAAAACAATAATCGGCAAATCAGTAAAATAATAATCGGTAAAACACTAAAATAATAATCGGTAAAACAGTAAAACAATTATCGGTAAAACAGTAAAACAATAATCGGTAAAACAGCAAAATAATAATCAGTAAAACAGTAAAACAATAATCGGTAAAACAGTAAAACAATAATCGGTAAAACAGTAAAACAATAATCAGTAAAACAGTAAACTAATAATCGGTAAAACAGTAAAACAACAATCGGTAAAATAGTTAAATAATAATCGGTAAAACAGTAAAACAATAATCAGTAAAACAGCAAAATAATAATCAGTAAAACAGTAAAAAAACAATCAGTAAAAACAACAATAATCAGTAAAACAATAAAACAAAAATCGGTAAAACAGTAAAACAATAATCGGTAAAACAGTAAAACAATAATCGGTAAAACAGTAAAACAATAATCGGTAAAACAGTAAAATAATAATCAGTAAAACAGTAAAACAATAATCAGTAAACTAAAACAATAATCGGCAAAACAGTAAAATAATAATAAGTAAAACAGTAAAACAATAATCAGTAAAACAAAACAATAATCGTTAAAACAGTATAACAATAATCGGTAAAACAGTAAAATAATAATCGGTAAAACAGTAAAATAAGAATCGGTATAACAGTAAAACAATAATCAGTAAGACAGTAAAATAATAATCAGTAAAACAGTCAAACAATAATCAGTAAAACAAAACAATAATCGGTAAAACAGTAAAACAATAATCGGTAAAACAGTAAAATAATAATCGGTAAAACAGTAAAATAATAATCAGTAAAACAGTAAAACAATAATCAGTAAAACAGTCAAACAATAATCAGTAAACCAAAACAATAATCGGTAAAACAGTAAAACAATAATCAGTAAAACAGTAAAATAATAATAAGTAAAACAGTAAAACAATAATCAGTAAAACAAAATAATAATCGGTAAAAGAGTAAAACAACAATCGGTAAAACAGTAAAACAATAATCGGTAAAACAGTAAAATAATAATCGGTAAAACAGTAAAACAATAATCGGTAAAACAGTAAAACAATAATCAGTAAAACAGTTAAATAATAATCGGTAAAACAGTAAAACAATAATCAGTAAAACAGTAAAACAATAATCGGTAAAACAGTAAAACAACAATCGGTAAAACAGTAAAACAATAATCGGTAAAACAGTAAAATAGTATTTGGTAAAACAGTAAAACAATAATCAGTAAAACAGTAAAATAATAATCGGTAAAACAGTAAAACAACAATCGGTAAAACAGTAAAACAATAATCGGCAAAACAGTAAAATAATAATCAGTAAAACAGGAAAATAATAATCAGTAAAACAGTAAAACAACAATCGGTAAAACAGTAAAACAATAATCGGTAAAACAGTAAAATGATAATCGGTAAAACAGTAAAACAATAATCAGTAAAACAGTAAAACAATCATCGGTAAAACAGTAAAATAATAATCAGTAAAACAGTTAAATAACAATCAGTAAAACAGTAAAAAAAATAATCGGTAAAACATTAAAAAAATATCGGTAAAACAAAGCAATAATCAGTAAAACAGTAAAAAAATAATCGGTAATGTAATCATATGGACAATCATTATTTAGGAAAGTTCGCTTACTTGACCTCTGACTTTGGTGTCAAGGTCACATTGATCGAACCGCAGTGCACCGCACACAAGGTGTAGTAGATGAAATATACTGTACTTCGTCAAGGTATCCTTAACGATTTAGATATTATAACCCGGACAAGATAACCAGAACTGATATAATATATCCCCCTCATTACAATATAGAGCTGATAACGCTAAGGGCGCATGAAATTACTAGCTATATACACTGTACATGTACTGATCTGGTTGACTGAGAAACACCCCAAATTATCAAAATACATATAAATATTTATTGTATATTTCAAGATCTTTTACATTTAGAGCACTCTTCATTTTTCTAATGCTTGGATTAGAGAAAGAGATATATGCCTGACTAAAAAAACCTTTTGGTCCAACTCGGACACCTACACGAGGTCACTTTCTGTGGAAGATGGTTTGTAAACAGCTCCTTTATATTCGCACAAGCAATTAGCTACGACTTGGCTGCATAACTACCATTCAATCCAAAGTGTCCTCAATCTCCCGGCAGATATAAATTGCCTTTGGAAACCCTGTTTAAAAACCATGGATATGCGCTTATCAATGATATATTTGTTGTCGGCGGTCCACGTGCTGGTCTCAGAACGAAGTCACACGAAGGTCACCTGGAGGTCATAAAATGACGACCTGAAACCCTCTTTAGCCTGATAGTCCTGCCACTTCTACTTCGGTTGTCCTATTATAGTCTGGTCATTACCTGCAGGAAGACCGATGTCTTGACTGGTCCAGACAGCAGCCATCCATATCCCCAGGACCCCGCCTAGTTGACAGTTGATAATGACTGTTCAGTTTGTCATGGAAAGCTGCAATACATGTCGCAGCTTCTTTGATGATACATGCTATTGTTATTTATACAAAGGAAACCTCCAACATGAATATAGACTTTTATGTAATGTTACCGGTATAATTACACTGTAAAATGAAATTATCAAGCTATAGTAGATATTCCTGAAGAAATAATTTACCCAGAAAACGATATTGTTCAAGGGGTCATTAACATACAAATACGATATTGTTCAAGGGGTCATTAACATACTTAAACATATTGTTGAAAGAATCATTCACATACAAAAACGATATTGTTGACGGCGTCAGTTACACAGAATAATGATAATTTCTGAAAGAACACACACATGGAAACGATATTGCTGAAAGGATCCTTTACACATGAAAATGATATTATTGAAAGAATCCTAGACACGTGAAAACGATATTATTGAAGATACCGTTAACCCCATCTTCTTAACTTATGTAACGGATCATTGCTCGACATCACAATCTAAAACCATATCATTATCAGGGCTTGGTAATTTTGACCAGAAAAAAAAAACAAAAAAAAACAAAAACAAAAAAAAACAATAATGACTAAAGCGTATGGCAATGACTACTCGGTTATGACAGAGAAAAGGTCGGCTTTAGATATTCATATGCTGCTTCAGATAGCTTGTTAATTCTAGCGTTTTATATCAATGTTAATCGGTAATGAGAATTGAGTACATCTTCGAAAACGAAAGAAAAGATGATAGTGCGTGTCCATGTTCTAGTTCTGGCGATATTAATGTTTTTCTCTCATCACTGAATTTATTTCTAATAATGTGAAGATGTTTACTTAACATAGATTGTGTCCGTACTTCCGCGACCACATATGCTTATATTTCAGGAAATGTTCGACTTTTTATACACCTAAAAATATACCATGCTCTCTAGCAGAAACTTTAATTCTTAATTAAATGATTAAATGATGCAGTTGATACAGAATGAGTCTGGCATAATCTGGCATAGAGTTGTATTCTAAGGTAGAATACTTCGTGAATATTTACCGGTCTAAATGATACCGAGAGCGATTTGTTACAATTGCAGTAGTTATGGCTAAGAGTCCTTCTAGCATGTTAAGTAGTGTAACTTAATAATGCAGAATTTATGACGAGTTCTATAAATTTATATAAAATTAATCATGTTTAGTAAATTCCATATGACACAGACACGTGCCATGGTTTTATTTATCACATAACTCACTTTTTTGAGAATGTAAATTCAAACTCTCCAATTGATTTCCATACTTGCCAGAAGAGTTTCGACTCAGACGGTATGTTTAACTCTACAAAGACAATGGAGGATTGTCATACATTAATTGTGACATCATCAATTATTCATACCGTCTTAAAAGTGTTACCACGCATTTAGGACATGGCATAGTAAAACAGCTACATACGGGGGATGATTGATATCTTGTGAGCCTCGTATTGAAAGAGGTACTCAAGGATGTTCTTTTTAAGTCCTACTATTCTCTGACTATATAGGGCCGTGTGCCCATAGGCTGGTCTCACTTGGTTAGTTTATATCGATGAGGTATCACTCTAAAATACAAAATCGGTGAAACAGCAGTGATACAATATTTGCATTAAAAGGATTATCCATAATGATATTGTAGCAACACCAGGGAAAGATGCCCCTTCATATGCTACACTGAAAAGATGGATGTTGGAATTTAAGCGCGGCCGACAGAGCCTTGAGGATAACCCCCATCCTGGAAGGTCTGTCAATGTTGCAACCCTAAAATGCTCAATACATTTGATGATATTTTTATGACTGCTAGACGAGTCACAGAAAGATATATAGCCAGTAGAGTTGGCATTTCACAGGAAAGAGCACATTCCATTCTGACTGAGACTTGCAATGAGAAAGCTTTCGGCCCAATGGGTACCAAGACCTAGCAGTTGATCAGAAACACACCAGGCCCACATTATCGCGTGCTAATCTTAACATTTTTGAGGAAGATCCTGCCATTTTTTTAGGGATTTGTTACTCTGGATATAACATTGGTTCCTCATTTAACCCCGGAGGCCAAACAACAATCGAAAAGATAGCAGCACCCCGGCTATCTCCCGCCAAAGAAGTCAAAGACTGTTTCAGCAGCTGGGAAGGTTATGGCATCAGTTTTCTAGGATGCAGGTGGTATTCTGCTGATAGATTATATCCAAAAGGGACAAGCAATCCATTCAATGGCACAAACTATGCTTTGCTGCTGAGTCAGGTACGGGACAATATTAAAATTAAGCGCCACGGAAAGCTCACTAACGGTGTGTTATTCCTTCAAGACAATGCTCTTGTTCATTGTCATGGCTGCCATCCACGATTGTAGCTTTAAATTGATTGAGCATCCGCCTTATTCACCTGATCTCCCACGGATTTCCATTTATTTCCAAAACTGGAAACAGCTATTTTAGGCACCCACTTTCAGTCCGATGATGACGTCATACATGCAGTGGATGACTTTTTTTAATCTTTTAATATAAAATGTTAAACTCCTATGAGGGGATTTAACACGCCATCGTCGGAAAGGTGTCAGTCTATATCCATACTGCAAATAAGTCATCGCTCAACAGAGGATTGTCAAAATTATTTTCATAATTTCGGATGATTTTTATAACATCATATATCCTTCATTTGATCATATCACATTTAGTGTTTTCGATAAGTAGAGTGAATAATTCATAGTAGTTCACATGGGGGACTTAGAGCTGTGACCAAAAATACCTGATGTAACTGTGTATTTATAGTAACCAAAGTTTATCGCACATCCATTATAAAAATGTAAATCCTAAATATCGTTTTAAAAAGACCACTTACACTTCATGCAATAAATAATATATCTGACAGATACATGACGTAAGAGGTCTTTAAGAAGGTCTACGTGTGCCGCCATCTTTACATCGCTATACACTGGCACTATCTGATAATTTCAACAAACTTAAAGGTTTCTTTCACAGGTCGACACTTGTGGTGGGTATTATAAACCCATATCCACGTTATACATGCCAGTGTTTGACGACCCCATCATTTTATCTCTTGTAGCATAACATCGTAAATAAAAAATTCGACCTTTCGTGCACAACGCATACTTTACATCAGGCCAAACATATCTAGGTTGGGTTCAGGCAACCTAAGCGCAATACTATATTATACTGTTATATCATATTATACCTATACGAGTATAATGGACTCGTGGGTATAAGTATTGATAGATACAGCTTACCGATACATTCAATACGCTATTGACACTTAGTACTATAGATATGTTAGTTCCTTATTTGTTCCTGTGTTGACAATAGGATATCGGAGAGATTTTCTCTATTTTTGTTCGAATATTGATATGCAGATACAAGTCGTGGTGCGGCTATTACTATAGGTAACATCTGTTAGACTCAAGACTCAAATGGGCACTGCCTATGATTTATCGGTATAACGACAGGTTAACTCTAAGCCACTTCCTGCAAGTGTTGATTGTGAAAGGTGTTGATTGTGAAAGGATCCATCGTCATATGATAATTTACACATGATTACCTGATATCCAGCGGGTTACATTAGGGTTCATGTTGGCCGATATCCTAAAGTATGCGAACTGAATTTTCCTAGCAATGTGTCTATCACGAAAGCGCTTTTAAAGACTGGACTGCATCTTAGGAACAGTTGATTATTTTCCCTGTGCGAATTATATATCAATAGATTAGAGTTCCCAACGAGTGTTGTTTTGAACTTTTTTGTTATTACTATACCTTAACTGTTAATGGTGTTTCTTTTTAGGTCACCTGAGACTCAGGTGAACTATTGTAATCGCCTTTTGTCCGTTGTGGTCTTTCGTCCGTCGTGCGTCCGTAAACAATTTACATTTTCGACTTCTTCTCCAAATCCACTTAAAGCTGACAGTGCAAGTTAAAAAGCATCTAATTGAGATTAAAAAAAAAAATACATGTAAAGATTTCCAAAAATCGTTTCCGAGACATTCCCCAGTTATGGTAGTGTCGTATCTAAGGACGGGCAGACATTTTTCTTTTTTGTTATGCATGGATACAACCAAGCCGCCGCTGCTATAAAAAGAACGTGCTTCGTCACACTCGCATTCACTCTAACCTCAGGTGTTCACGGTGACACACCTGTATCACCTACACTATATCTGTACACCACGTGACCTACAACTGAATTCGCGAACGACACCAAACAGACGGAGCACTTACCTGTAACCTAAGCAGAAAGATGGTCAGTGTCTCTCAGTTTATCTTTCAAATGTTGTTCAAAATAAAATCTCCAAATAAATGCTGAAAATGCATAACGAATTAATCCGAAATACTCTATCCATTTTCTCACGTGTTTTTCGTGGTTGCAGCCATTTCGATAAGAAGTAAACAGTCTGAGGAGTTCCAATTTTTACTCGCGTCTAGCACTCGGAACTCCTCGGATGCATTCATATTATCTACACTACACTAGGGCTGTTGTAGTGCAGTAGTGCAGTTTTATCACGCTTTACTTGCGTTATGACACGTGCACAAATAATACGAAGACAAGGAAAACATATCGATGGAAACTATGGATATAATACTGTAACAGTTGTAAAGACTCAGGTAGGAGTTTACTCATATATACTCTGTTTATAATTTTATTAGGTACATGGGTTTTTTTATGCCAAAATTTTAAAATGGATTTCTTTTGGTGGGGATTTTTTTAAACCTTTTGTTTAATTCTTTGGGGGGGTTTTTAAACCTTTGGGTGGTTTTTTTTGGGGTTTTTTTTTTGGGGTGTTTACCTTGGTGGGGTGTTTTTAAATTTTTTTACTTGGGGGGGTTTTTTTTTTTCTAACTGGGGGGGGTTTTTTTTTTTAAATTTTTTTTTGTTTAAGTTTATTTTTTTAAAACCCCCCCCTTTTCCGGGGGGGGGGGTTTTTTTTTAAAACCCTTTTTGTTTATTTTGGTGGGGGGTTTTTTAAAAATTTTTCCACTCTTTTTTGGGGGGTTTTATTGGGGCCTTTTTTGGGGGGGTTTTTTTGGGTTTTCTTTTTGGGGTTTTTTTTTTTTTCTTTTTGGGAAAAAATTGGGGTTTTTCTTTTGTGGGGATTTTTTTCCTTTTTTAACCTTGTGGGGATTTTTTTAGGCCTTGTTTTTTTAAATCTTTTGGGGGGGGTTTTTTTTTGTGTTCAAACCCGGGAGGTTTTTGGGCCCTTTGTGTATCTAAACCCTCTTGATAGAGGTTTTGGGCCCTTGTGTAAAAATTTTTATAAGGGTTTTAGGCCTTTTACTAAATCCCCCGGGTAGGGGTTTTTTAAAATTTGTTTTTCATGTAGTTTGGGACTTTTTGGTTTTTTTGGGTATGTTGGGGTTTTAGCCTTTTTACCCCTTTTTGTTTTCTTTTTGTTTTTTTTTAAAGGGTTTTGTTTTTTTTTCCCCTTTTGGGTTGGGTTTTTTAAAATTCCCTTAACAACCAATGCCCTTTTTAACGCCTTGTGTCCGTCGTCTTGTGTCGTCCGTCGTGCATCCCTAAACAATTTACATTTTCAACTTCTTCTCCAAAACCGCTGAACCAAATTTGATGAAATTTAGCAGGTAGCATCTATGGCCAAAGGTCAACCAAAACTATGAATGGTATTGTCCCCAACCTCCAGGAGCCTGAGAGGCGGACCGAAAAATGGTCAAATTGACTAAAACTTCAAAAATGTTCTTCTCTACTCTCAGATATGGTGAAATTAAACACTCTTCATAGATGGAATGGTCTTAAGGTGCTTACAAAATTGTGAATTTCATGACCCTGGGGTCTCACGTTTGCCCCTGGGGAGTATGTAAACTTTACTATAGTTTATATCGGGAACTAATATATGTTGGATGTTTATTGGAATTCATTTTACTTAGTTAATGTAATTAGCGTGAGATGACATTTTGATGGTATGCACATATTAGCCCTGACTGACCCCTTAGACTGATCAGTGGGGCCAAAACGTATCAATTAGATTAACTGGAATATTTCGAAAACTGACCGTCGAGGCCAAGGGGCCTCTTGTTAGGCATTGCTAGGTTATGTCCTGTTTGGTGTACAATGTACCGGTGTATAGAGTGTCTACATTGTAGATTGTTCTTGATTTATACATTAAGCTCATTATCTTTTACCCCCCCCCCCCCCCCCCCCCCCCCCCGCCGCACACACACCTTTTGTTGTTTAAGGCATTGTGTTATAAAAGGAATGATGAACCTTCTGTGGCTTTTTCGGTCCCCGTACGACTTTATTTAGCCGTATTTAGTTTTAACAGACATGCATTTGTTTTGACCTTGCATACCTTCTGTACAATCATTTCAGGCACTGTGGGAGTTGTGGTGTAAGTTAAAATTATCTAAGACCTGTGTGGTTATCTTTGCTCTCATGGCGTGCATCAACTACCTGTTGCTATAAACAGATTGTCAATACTGTCTATTCAGGATACAGGCTTCCTAAGATATTGATGAGCGAGGCTTGATGATAACCTGTTTCTGGGACTACAACAAGTGCCCTCGGAGATCGCGGAGGAATATCAACAATAACTACTGGTTTACGATTTCATGTCAATATCGGTATCAATGGAAATCAATTTAAACAATGTTGCTTCTGACATGTAGCAGAAAGTGCTGATTTGTCCGGGTAAAGATAGTACGTCGTTGTTGTGTAGATCACGTGTACATCAACTATTGTTTCTGGTGTGTAGGAGCACGTGTATGTAGGTCTACAATCTACTGTTGTTATGTAGGAGTAGGTTTATATAGGTCTACAATCTACTGTTGTTATGTAAGAGTAGGTTTATATAGGTCTACAATCTACTGTTGTTATGTAAGAGTAGGTTTATATAGGTCTACAATCTACTGTTGTTATGTAGGAGCACGTGTATGTAGGTCTACAATCTACTATTGTTATGTAGGAGCACGTGTATGTAGGTCTACAATCTACTGTTGTTATGTAAGAGTAGGTTTATATAGGTCTACAATCTACTGTTGTTATGTAGGAGCACGTGTATGTAGGTCTACAATCTACTGTTGTTATGTAGGAGTAGGTTTATATAGGTCTACAATATACTGTTGTTGTTATGTAGGAGTAGGTTTATGTAGGTCTACAATCTACTGTTGTTATGTAGGAGCACGTGTATGTAGGTCTACAATCTACTGTTGTTATGTAGGAGCACGTGTATGTAGGTCTACAATCTACTGTTGTTATGTAGGAGTAGGTTTATATAGGTCTACAATCTACTGTTGTTATGTAGGAGCACGTGTATGTAGGTCTACAATCTACTGTTGTTATGTAGGAGTAGGTTTATATAGGTCTACAATATACTGTTGTTGTTATGTAGGAGTAGGTTTATGTAGGTCTACAATCTACTGTTGTTATGTAGGAGCACGTGTATGTAGGTCTACAATCTACTGTTGTTATGTAGGAGCACGTGTATGTAGGTCTACAATCTACTGTTGTTATGTAGGAGTAGGTTTATATAGGTCTACAATCTACTGTTGTTATGTAAGAGTAGGTTTATATAGGTCTACAATCTACTGTTGTGTTATGTAAGAGTAGGTTTATATAGGTCTACAATCTACTGTTGTTATGTAAGAGTAGGTTTATATAGGTCTACAATCTACTATTGTGTTATGTAAGAGTAGGTTTATATAGGTCTACAATCTACTGTTGTTATGTAAGAGTAGGTTTATATAGGTCTACAATCTACTGTTGTGTTATGTAAGAGTAGGTTTATATAGGTCTACAATCTACTGTTGTTATGTAAGAGTAGGTTTATATAGGTCTACAATCTACTATTGTGTTATGTAAGAGTAGGTTTATATAGGTCTACAATATACTGTTGTGTTGTGTAAGAGTAGGTTTATATAGGTCTACAATCTACTGTTGTGTTATGTAAGAGTAGGTTTATATAGGTCTACAATCTACTGTTGTTATGTAGGAGTAGGTTTATATAGGTCTACAATCTACTGTTGTTATGTAAGAGTAGGTTTATATAGGTCTACAATCTACTGTTGTGTTATGTAAGAGTAGGTTTATATAGGTCTACAATCTACTGTTGTTATGTAGGAGTAGGTTTATATAGGTCTACAATCTACTGTTGTGGTTGTGTAAGAGTAGGTTTATATAGGTCTACAATTTACTGTTGTTATGTAAGAGTAGGTTTATATAGGTCTACAATCTACTGTTGTTATGTAGGAGCACGTGTATGTAGGTCTACAATCTACTGTTGTGGTTATGTAATAGTAGGTTTATATAGGTCTACAATCTACTGTTGTGGTTGTGTAAGAGTAGGTTTATATAGGTCTACAATCTACTGTTGTGTTATGTACGAGTAGGTTTATATAGGTCTACAATCTACTGTTGTGTTATGTAGGAGCACGTGTATGTAGGTCTACAATCTACTGTTGTTATGTAAAGGGGGTTTATAAAATCACAACTACTATTGGTTTATGAAAGATGGTTTAAAGGTCTACAATCTATGTTTGTTTGTAAGAGGGGTTTTAATGGGTCACAACTACCTATTGGCAAGGGTAAGAGTGGAATAAGGTTAAAAATCTCGTTGGTTGGGGAAAAAGTAGGTTTTTGCACAATCACTGTTGTGTTATGAAAAGAGTGGGTTTAATAGGTCCACAACTACTGTTTGGGGAAAGGGTTTTAAGTCACAACCGTTTTAGTAAAATTATTTTTAAAGGCTAAAAATTACTTTGTTTGAAAAGAGTAGGTTTTTTTTTTTTTTTTTTTTTTTTTTTTTTTTTTGGGGGTTTAATGGTTTTTTTGGGGGGGTTAAAAAATTTAAACCCCCTTTTTTTGGGGTTTTGGATGGGGGAAACCCCCTTTTTTTGGGGTTTTATTAGGAAATTTCCCGGGAAAAGGGGAAAGGAAAATTTTTGTGGGAAAAGATTTGGTTTTTGGAAATTACGTTTTTAAAATAGGTTTTTTGGTTTGGGGGGGTTGGGTTTAAATTTATGGGGCCAAACCTGGGGGGGTTTTGGGAAAAAAGTCTACAATTTTGTTTTTTTAAAAGGGGGGGGGGTTTTGATAGGGGGCCCAACACCGGGGTTGGGGAAAAAGTAGGTTTTTGGGGGGCACAACTCGGGGTTTGGTTTTTAAAGGGGTTATATAGGAAAATCTACGGTTTTTTTTTGAAAAGGTTTTATGGAATTTACGGGGGGGGGGTTTTAAAGGTCTACAAAAAGGTGTTATTAAAAAGTTTTTTTAAGGGGGGCCCCAATCTACTGTTGTTGTGTAAGAGTAGGTTTATATAGGTCTACAATCTGCTGTTGTGGTTATGTAAGAGTAGGTTAATATAGGTCTACAATCTACTGTTGTGGTTATGTAAGAGTAGGTTTATATAGGTCTACAATCTACTGTTGTCGTTATGTAAGAGTAGGTTTATATAGGTCTACAATCTACTGTTGTTGTGTAAGAGTAGGTTTATATAGGTCTACAATCTACTGTTGTGTTATGTAAGAGTAGGTTTATATAGGTCTACAATCTACTGTTGTTGTGTAAGAGTAGGTTTATATAGGTCTACAATCTACTGTTGTGGTTATGTAAGAGTAGGTTTATATAGGTCTACAATCTACTGTTGTGGTTATGTAAGAGTAGGTTTATATAGGTCTACAATATACTGTTGTGTTATGTAAGAGTAGGTTTATATAGGTCTACAATCTACTGTTGTGTTATGTAAGAGTAGGTTTATATAGGTCTACAATCTACTGTTGTGTTATGTAAGAGTAGGTTTATATAGGTCTACAATCTACTGTTGTGTTATGTAAGAGTAGGTTTATATAGGTCTACAATCTACTGTTGTTATGTAAGAGTAGGTTTATATAGGTCTACAATCTACTGTTGTTATGTAAGAGTAGGTTTATATAGGTCTACAATCTACTGTTGTTGTGTAAGAGTAGGTTTATATAGGTCTACAATCTACTGTTGTGTTATGTAAGAGTAGGTTTATATAGGTCTACAATCTACTGTTGTTGTGTAAGAGTAGGTTTATATAGGTCTACAATCTACTGTTGTGTTATGTAAGAGTAGGTTTATATAGGTCTACAATCTACTGTTGTGTTATGTAAGAGTAGGTTTATATAGGTCTACAATCTACTGTTAATGCTGCCTCACATCCTATCTGCAGTATCGGGATCCATGGATCGAGTAGCAAGGGGTTCGTTCACGTGCTCTCGATATATTCTACCAGATAAAATGTCTTCATCAATGAAACATGCCGACGTATGATAACTTTAATTGTGTAAATGTTTTATCAGAGATACGTAGTGAGTGATATCTATAGAGACACGACTACATTGAATAATTCACAACAATTTTTTTGCATATGGTTTTACAAAAATCTATTACACGTAGGTTCCGTTGTGTCAGTTAGTATAACTGTTTTATTAATATGTTCTATATGTTGATCACCTTCCGTCCAATCTTTTCATTAACGTCTTCATTAACATGCTTTCATACTCATATTAAATATTTCCCTACCTCTGTCATTTTCAGTTTCCCCCCAATCTCCCCCTGTCTATTTATCCTATTAGCATCTTTTCTACTTGTCTTCACCTGTTAACTGCCTTATCTTACTGAGGTAATGAACTTATCACCTAATCATTTATTAACTTGGTGGTGCTCTTTCTTCGCCTCATTTAATGTCGTGTATTGTTTTCATATTCCTATTGTATTTATCATGTTAATCTATCAACACTTCAGCATAATCGGAATACTACATACCAATTACCATAAACGTTCTTCAATTGTAGAGGTTCAAGGATAGTGATACATGGGGTACAGACAATGTAGTGTGTAATACCAAACATATCATAATCTCACATTTATATGTAAAGGTTGGTATGTATAAGTTCCGACAACATAATCTCACATTTATATATAAAGGTTGGGATGTATAAGGTACCGACAACATAATCTCACATTTATATATAAAGGTAGGGATGTATAAGGTACCGACAACATAATCTCACATTGATATATAAAGGTTGGGATGTATAAGGTACCGACAACATAATCTCACATTTATATATAAAGGTTGGGATGTATAAGGTAGACAACATAATCTCACATTGATATATAAAGGTTGGGATGTATAAGGTAGACAACATAATCTCACATTGATATATAAAGGTTGGGATGTATAAGGTACCGACAACATAATCTCACATTTATATATAAAGGTTGGGATGTATAAGGTAGACAACATAATCTCACATTTATATATAAAGGTTGGGATGTATAAGGTAGACAACATAATCTCACATTGATATATAAAGGTTGGGATGTATAAGGTACCGACAACATAATCTCACATTGATATATAAAGGTTGGGATGTATAAGGTAGACAACATAATCTCACATTGATATATAAAGGTTGGGATGTATAAGGTAGACAACATAATCTCACATTGATATATAAAGGTTGGGATGTATAAGGTACCGACAACATAATCTCACATTGATATATAAAGGTTGGGATGTATAAGGTAGACAACATAATCTCACATTTATATATAAAGGTTGGGATGTATAAGGTAGACAACATAATATCACATTGATATATAAAGGTTGGGATGTATAAGGTAGACAACATAATCTCACATTGATATATAAAGGTTGGGATGTATAAGGTAGACAACATAATCTCACATTTATATATAAAGGTAGGGATGTATAAGGTACCGACAACATAATCTCACATTTATATGTAAAGGTTGGGATGTATAAGGTACCGACAACATAATCTCACATTTATATATAAAGGTAGGGATGTATAAGGTACCGACAACATAATCTCACATTTATATATAAAGGTAGGGATGTATAAGGTACCGACAACATAATCTCACATTTATATATAAAGGTTGGGATGTATAAGGTAGACAACATAATCTCACATTTATATATAAAGGTTGGGATGTATAAGGTACCGACAACATAATCTCACATTTATATATAAAGGTTGGGATGTATCAGGTAGACAACATAATCTCACATTTATATATAAAGGTAGGGATGTATAAGGTACCGACAACATAATCTCACATTTATATATAAAGGTAGGGATGTATATGGTACCGACAACATAATCTCACATTTATATATAAAGGTTGGGATGTATCAGGTACCGATAATATAGTGTGTATTACCAGTCAGAACATAATCTCACATTTATATGTGAAGAATGTAGTACCTGACTATAAAAGTAACTGAATTACTATAGCGATGATATATATATTGAAAGTCGATCTAACCAAATAACACATGATCACTTTTTACAATTAATCGCCCAAATTTCCGGAAAGAAATATAATTTTCGCCGTACGGGGCTGACCCTTTTAAATAGGACAGGGATTCGGCTGTCAGGTTCAGCCTAGGGTTTCAAAGTTTTTTGCTACAGGATGCAAAAGATATCGTGAAGCAAAAAAAAAGATTATACACACACAGTTTGATAGTCATAGTTATGATTTATTTTTTTCTTTGATTTGACCTTTGTATAGAGATTTAGAACTGATCAAGCCATTAAAGTCGCTTGGTGCAAACATTGCATCAGTTTAAAGCTTGACTTCAAGGTCGAAGCAGATGATGACATGCGATAAGGGAGTTCGTCTGCATCAACAGAACGCTTGACTATAAGCTGATTTCACAGAGATATCATATCACGAAGAATTAAACGAGATTTGATTTTTTTTAAGTTGGCACCCATTAATAACACCGCAAGTCGGTATAAGTTAAAGAAGGTAGGTCTAAGCTACAAGCAGCCGAGTATTAACATCGCCTTTCGATTTTAGTAATAACATTAGAGATTAGAAGGGAACCGCACACAGGGGTCATTCCCGTCTGACATCAATCAAGGTCATATGAATCCATCAATACCGTATGCACAATTCAATTTTCAAAGTATGGTCAGCAAAAAAAAACAGCATTAAAGTTAAAAGGAAATGTGTTGTTAGTTTTGGCGGATAGATCCGTCCGCTAGAACTACAACGGTCCCAAACAGGTGATTCGATAACGCTCCAACGTTATATTTCTTTGTGTACATTGTATATACGCAGGTTTAGCCAAAGGCACTGGAATGAATTTTAAGGAACAACCTTAGTCTTCTTTAGTATAAACTGACAAAGTCGTCATTCATATTGTGTTCTTACCTAAAATAACAGAGAATAACGACATGATAATGAAGCCAGAATTTAAACACAATATCGATAAAATGGGGGTATCATATGAACAAAAAGTGACAACATATAGACAACATATAGACAACATATAGACGACAACATATAGACGACAACATATTGACAACATATATAACACATAAAGACAACATATAGACATCATATAGACATTATATAGACAACATATATACAACATATAGACAACATATAGACAACATATAGACAACATACATACAACATATATACATCATATAGACATCATTTAGACAACATATAGACAACATATAGACAACATATATAAAACATAAAGACACCATATCGACAACATATAGACATCAATATAGACAACATATAGACAACATATATACAACATATAGACAACATATAGACAACATATAGACATCATATAGACAACATATAGAAAACATATAGACAACATATAGACAACATTCTTGGCGGGTTTGAATCCATGTTCCGAGTATCTTTATCAACGGTACACGGCATGCCAATCTGGATGAGGTTTAATCCGTGTTCCGGGTATCTTTACATCTAATATGTACAGTAACAGGTTACTATATATAGGGCAGCACTTTATTCGTAAGGATTAGTTTTCGTTGAAATCTACTTCAAACATGCTAATGGGATTGTCTATGTTAATGTTAACATGTTATGTTTGCACCTCCCTAGTACTAACGGTAACACCCTGGTATATCTACACCTCCCTAGTACTAACGGTGACACCCTGGTATATTTACACCTCCCTGGTACTAACGGTAACACCCTGGCATATTTACACCTCCCTAGTACTAACGGTAACACCCTGGTATATTTACACCTCCCTGGTACTAACGGTAACACCCTGGTATATTTACACCTCCCTAGTACTAACGGTAACACCCTGGTATATCTACACCTCCCTAGTACTAACGGTGACACCCTGGTATATTTACACCTCCCTAGTACTAACGGTAACACCCTGGTATATTTACACCTCCCTAGTACTAACGGTAACACCCTGGTATATTTACACATCCCTGGTACTAACGGTGACACCCTGGTATATTTACACCTCCCTGGTACTAACGGTAACACCCTGGTATATTTACACCTCCCTAGTACTAACGGTAACACCCTGGTATATTTACACCTCCCTGGTACTAACGGTAACACCCTGGTATATTTACACCTCCCTGGTACTAACGGTAACACCCTGGTATATTTACACCTCCCTGGTACTAACGGTAACACCCTGGTATATTTACACCTCCCTAGTACTAACGGTAACACCCTGGTATATTTACACCTCCCTGGTACTAACGGTGACACCCTGGTATATTTACACCTCCCTAGTACTAACGGTAACACCCTGGTATATTTACACCTCCCTAGTACTAACGGTAACACCCTGGTATATTTACACCTCCCTGGTACTAACGGTAACACCCTGGTATATTTACACCTCCCTGGTACTAACGGTAACACCCTGGTATATTTACACCTCCCTGGTACTAACGGTAACACCCTGGTATATTTACACCTCCCTAGTACTAACGGTGACACCCTGGTATATCTACACATCCCTAGTACTAACGGTGACACCCTGGTATATTTACACCTCCCTAGTACTAACGGTGACACCCTGGTATATTTACACCTCCCTGGCACTAACGGTGACACCCTGGTATATTTACACCTCCCTGGTACTAACGGTGACACCCTGGTATATTTACACCTCCCTGGTACTAACGGTAACACCCTGGTATATCTACACCTCCCTGGTACTAACGGTAACACCCTGGTATATCTACACCTCCCTAGTACTAACGGTAACACCCTGGTATATTTACACCTCCCTGGTACTAACGGTGACACCCTGGTATATTTACACCTCCCTGGTACTAACGGTAACACCCTGGTATATTTACACCTCCCTGGTACTAACGGTAACACCCTGGTATATTTACACCTCCCTGGTACTAACGGTGACACCCTGGTATATTTACACCTCCCTGGTACTAACGGTAACACCCTGGTATATTTACACCTCCCTAGTATTAACGGTAACACCCTGGTATATTTACACCTCCCTAGTACTAACGGTAACACCCTGGTATATTTATATCTCCCTGGTACTAACGGTAACACCCTGGTATATTTACACCTCCCTAGTACTAACGGTGACACCCTGGTATATTTACACCTCCCTAGTACTAACGGTGACACCCTGGTATATTTACACCTCCCTAGTACTAACGGTAACACCCTGGTATATTTACACATCCCTAGTACTAACGGTAACACCCTGGTATATTTACACCTCCCTGGTACTAACGGTAACACCCTGGTATATTTACATCTCCCTGGTACTAACGGTGACACCCTGGTATATTTACACCTCCTAGTACTAACGGTAACACCCTGGTATATTTACACCTCCCTGGTACTAACGGTAACACCCTGGCATATTTACACCTCCTAGTACTAACGGTAACACCCTGGTATATTTACACCTCCCTGGTACTAACGGTAACACCCTGGTATATTTACACCTCCCTAGTACTAACGGTAACACCCTGGTATATTTACACCTCCCTAGAACTAACGGTAACACCCTGGTATATCTACACCTCCCTAGTACTAACGGTAACACCCTGGCATATTTACACCTCCTAGTACTAACGGTGACACCCTGGTATATTTACACCTCCCTGGTACTAACGGTAACACCCTGGTATATTTACACCTCCCTAGTACTAACGGTAACACCCTGGTATATTTACACCTCCCTGGTACTAACGGTAACACCCTGGTATATCTACACCTCCCTAGTACTAACGGTGACACCCTGGTATATTTACACCTCCCTAGTACTAACGGTGACACCCTGGTATATCTACACATCCCTAGTACTAACGGTGACACCCTGGTATATTTACACCTCCCTAGTACTAACGGTGACACCCTGGTATATTTACACCTCCCTGGTACTAACGGTGACACCCTGGTATATTTACACCTCCCTGGTACTAACGGTGACACCCTGGTATATTTACACCTCCCTGGTACTAACGGTGACACCCTGGTATTTTTACACCTCCCTGGTACTAACGGTGACACCCTGGTATATCTACACCTCCCTAGTACTAACGGTGACACCCTGGTATATTTCAGATAAACAAACATTTATGTCCTTATACATATCAAACACGATGATGGGTAATTTACAAAAAAAATGGTAACGAACTAGAATTTCTCAAACAAACAAAGAAAAGCTAAGGCCATAGGATATTTTATACAACCAAACGCATTGGGAAAAAAACAGTAACGCCCTGGGGTATTTCTAATCAAACACACACACGGTGACGCCCTGAAATATGTCTAGACAAACAGGCAAACGGCAACACCATGATACAATTTTCAAACAAATAAACCAACAAACGGTAACGCTGTGGAATATTTACAAACAAACGGTAACGCTCTGGAATATTTACAAACAAACGGTAACGCTCTGGAATATTTACAAACAAACAAACGGTAACGCTCAGGGATATTTACAAACAAAAAAACGGAAACACTCTGGGATATTTACAAACAAACAAACGGTATCACTCTGGGATATTTACAAACCAACAAACGGTAACGCTCTGGGATATTTACAGACAAATGGTAACACTCTGGGATATTTACAGACAATCGGTAACACTCTCGGATATTTACAAACAAACGGTAACACTCTGGGATATTTACAAACAAACGGTAACACTCTGGAATATTTACAAACAAACGGTAACGCTCTGGAATATTTACAAACAAACGGTAACACTCTGGGATATTTACAAACAAACAAACGGTAACACTCTGTGATATTTAAAGACAAACAAACGGTTACGCTCTGGGATATTTACAGACAAACAAACGGTAACTCTCTGGGATATTTACAAACAAATGGTAACACTCTGGGATATTTACAAACAAACGGTAACACTTTGGGATATTTACAAACAAACAAACGGTAACACTCTGGGAAATTTACAGACAAACAAACGGTAACACTTTGGGATATTTACAAACAAACAAACGGTAACACTCTGGGATATTTACAAACAAACAAACGGTAACACTCTGGGATATTTACAAACAAACAAACGGTAACACTCTGGAATATTTACAGACAAACGGTAACACATTGGGATATTAACAAACAAACGGTAACACTCTGGGATATTTACAAACAAACAAACGGTAACACTCTGGGATATTTACAAACAAACAAACGGTAACGCTCTGGGATATTTACAGACAAACAAACTGTAACACTCTGGGATATTTACAAACAAACAAACGGTAACACTCTGGAATATTTACAGACAAACAAACGGTAACGCTTTGGGATATTGACAAACAAACGTTATCACTCTGGAATATTTACAAACAAACAGTAACGCTCTGGAATATTTACAAACAAACGGTAACACTCTGGAATATTTACAAACAAACGGTAACGCTCTGGAATATTTACAAACATACAAACGGTAACGCTCAGGGATATTTACAAACAAAAAAACGGAAACACTCTGGGATATTTACAAACAAACAAACGGTATCACTCTGGGATATTTACAAACCAACAAACGGTAACGCTCTGGGATATTTACAGACAAATGGTAACACTCTGGGATATTTACAGACAATTGGTAACACTCTCGGATATTTACAAACAAACGGTAACACTCTGGGATATTTACAAACAAACAACGGTAACACTCTGGAATATTTACAAACAAACGGTAACGCTCTGGAATATTTACAAACAAACGGTAACACTCTGGGATATTTACAGACAAACAAACGGTAACACTCTGTGATATTTACAGACAAACAAACGGTTACGCTCTGGGATATTTACAGACAAACAAACAGTAACTCTCTGGGATATTTACAAACAAACGGTAACACTGGGATATTTACAAACAAACGGTAACACTTTGGGATATTTACAAACAAACAAACGGTAACACTGGGAAATTTACAGACAAACAAACGGTAACACTTTGGGATATTTACAAACAAACAAACGGTAACACTCTGGGATATTTACAAACAAACAAACGGTAACACTCCTGGATATTTACAAACAAACAAACGGTAACACTCTGGAATATTTACAGACAAACGGTAACACATTGGGATATTAACAAACAAACGGTAACACTCTGGGATATTTACAGACAAACAAACGGTAACACTCTGGGATATTTACAGACAAACAAACGGTAACACTCTGGGATATTTACAAACAAACAAACGGTAACGCTCTGGGATATTTACAGACAAACAAACTGTAACACTGTGGGATATTTACAAACAAACAAACGGTAACACTCTGGAATATTTACAGACAAACAAACGGTAACGCTTTGGGATATTTACAAACAAACGGTAACACTCTGGGATATTTACATACAAACGGTAACACTATGGGATATTTGCAAACAAACGGTAACACTCTGGGATATTTACAAACAAATGGTAACACTCTGGGATATTTACAAACAAACGGTAAACACTCTGCGATATTTACAAACAAACAAACGGTAACACTCTGGGATATTTACAGACAAATGGTAAGCACTCTGGGATATTTACAAACAAACGGTAACACTCTGGGATATTTACAAACAAACGGTAAACACTCTGGGATATTTACAAACAAACGGTGACACTCTGGGATATTTACAAACAAACAAACGGTAACACTCTGGGATATTTACAAACAAATGGTAACACTCTGGGATATTTACAAACAAATGGTAACACTCTGGGATATTTACAAACAAACAAACGGTAAACATTCTGGCATATTTACAAACAAATGGTAACACTCTGGGATATTTACAAACAAACAAACGGTAAACACTCTGGGATATTTACAAACAAACGGTAACGCTCTGGGATATTTACAAACAAACGGTAACACTCTGGGATATTTGCAGACAAACAAACGGTAACACTCTGTGATATTTACAGACAAACAAACGGTTACGCTCTGGGATATTTACAGACAAACAAACGGTAACTCTCTGGGATATTTACAAACAAACGGTAACACTCTGGGATATTTACAAACAAACGGTAACACTTTGGGATATTTACAAACAAACAAACGGTAACACTCTGGGAAATTTACAGACAAACAAACGGTAACACTTTGGGATATTTACAAACAAACAAACGGTAACACTCTGGGATATTTACAAACAAACAAACGGTAACACTCTGGGATATTTACAAACAAACAAACGGTAACGCTCTGGGATATTTACAGACAAACAAACTGTAACACTGTGGGATATTTACAAACAAACAAACGGTAACACTCTGGAATATTTACAGACAAACAAACGGTAACGCTTTGGGATATTTACAAACAAACGGTAACACTCTGGGATATTTACATACAAACGGTAACACTATGGGATATTTGCAAACAAACGGTAACACTCTGGGATATTTACAAACAAATGGTAACACTCTGGGATATTTACAAACAAACGGTAAACACTCTGCGATATTTACAAACAAACAAACGGTAACACTCTGGGATATTTACAGACAAATGGTAAGCACTCTGGGATATTTACAAACAAACGGTAACACTCTGGGATATTTACAAACAAACGGTAAACACTCTGGGATATTTACAAACAAACGGTGACACTCTGGGATATTTACAAACAAACAAACGGTAACACTCTGGGATATTTACAAACAAATGGTAACACTCTGGGATATTTACAAACAAATGGTAACACTCTGGGATATTTACAAACAAACAAACGGTAAACATTCTGGCATATTTACAAACAAATGGTAACACTCTGGGATATTTACAAACAAACAAACGGTAAACACTCTGGGATATTTACAAACAAACGGTAACGCTCTGGGATATTTACAAACAAACGGTAACACTCTGGGATATTTGCAGACAAACAAACGGTAACACTCTGTGATATTTACAGACAAACAAACGGTTACGCTCTGGGATATTTACAGACAAACAAACGGTAACTCTCTGGGATATTTACAAACAAACGGTAACACTCTGGGATATTTACAAACAAACGGTAACACTTTGGGATATTTACAAACAAACAAACGGTAACACTCTGGGAAATTTACAGACAAACAAACGGTAACACTTTGGGATATTTACAAACAAACAAACGGTAACACTCTGGGATATTTACAAACAAACAAACGGTAACACTCTGGGATATTTACAAACAAACAAACGGTAACACTCTGGAATATTTACAGACAAACAAACGGTAACACTCTGGGATATTAACAAACAAACGGTAACACTCTGGGATATTTACAAACAAACAAACGGTAACACTCTGGGATATTTACAGACAAACAAACGGTAACACTCTGGGATATTTACAAACAAACAAACGGTAACGCTCTGGGATATTTACAGACAAACAAACGGTAACACTCTGGGATTTTTACAAACAAACAAACGGTAACACTCTGGGATATTTACAGACAAACAAACGGTAACGCTTTGGGATATTTACAAACAAACGGTAAACATTCTGGGATATTTACATACAAACGGTAACACTCTGGGATATTTACAAACAAATGGTAACACTCTGGGATATTTACAAACAAACGGTAAACACTCTGGGATATTTACAAACAAACAAACGGTAACACTCTGGGATATTTACAGACAAACGGTAAGCACTCTGGGATATTTACAAACAAACGGTAACACTCTGGGATATTTACAAACAAACGGTAAACACTCTGGGATATTTACAAACAAACGGTAAACACTCTGGGATATTTACAAACAAACAAACAAACGGTAACACTCTGGGATATTTACAAACAAACAACGGTAACACTCTGGGACATTTACAAACAAACGGTAACACTCTGGGATATTTACAAACAAACAAACGGTAACGCTCTGGGATATTTACAAACAAACAAACGGTAACGCTCTGGGATATTTACAAACAAACGGTAACACTCTGGGATATTTACAAACAAACAAACGGTAAACACTCTGGGATATTTACAAACAAACGGTAACACTCTGGGATATTTACAAACAAACAAACGGTAACACTCTGGGATATTTCTAAGCAAAAAAGAAGTCTTGCCTTTATTACACCCGGGACAATCTGATGTTTAATCTTTCGACGCAATGCGTTTGTCTGAAGTTGTCTGAAGGACAAAAAATAATGTTTATGAAGATGTTTGAAGTTATCATTATTGTGGGGACTTCACGAGCTAGCGTCCAGTACTGTGCGTACATTACGATTTATGACATGCAGTATCTTTGCCTGTATGATCCACTCACATGCCTCATTAATCATGTTTGTCTACGTTTTAACTCGAGTTATCAATAGAGGGTAACTGAAGATTGTAGTCCCTACTGTCTGTGGAACGTACCGGGCCGTTAACTCACTGTAATGGCTGTAGTTTGACAAGAATTGCTAGGTCTACAGATGGTTGATTAATATTGTCAATTTAAGTGTGTCTGTTATATCGCCTTGTGATACAAGCGTTTAACATGTCCATAAAGTGGTCATTGTCTACGTTTAACTGTAAACAGACTGCTGATATCTGTAAACAGACAGCTGATATCTGTAAACAGACAGTTGATATCTGTAAACAGACAGATGAATAAATGTAAACAGACTGTCGATATCTGTAAACAGATAGCTGATATCTGTAAACAGACTTTTGATATCTGTAAACAGGCTGGTGATATCTGTAAACAGACAGCTGATATCTGAAAACAGACAGCTGATATCTGTAAACAGACAGCTGATATCTGTAAACAGACAGCTGATATCTGTAAACAGACAGCTGATATCTGTAAACAGACTGCTGATATATGTAAACAGACAGCTGATATCTGTAAACAGACAGCTGATATCTGTAAACAGACAGCTGATATCTGTAAACAGACAGCTGATATCTGTAAACAGACTGCTGATATCTGTAAACAGACAGCTGATATCTGTAAACGGAGTGCTGATATCTGTAAACAGACTGGTGATATATGTAAACAGACTGTTGATATCTGTAAACAGACAGCTGATATCTGTAAACAGACAGTTGATATCTGTAAACAGACAGCTGTTATATGTAAACAGACAGCTGATATCTGTAAACAGACAGCTGATATCTGTAAACAGACTACTGATATATGTAAACAGACAGATGATATCTGTAAACAGACAGCTGATATCTGTAAACAGACTACTGATATATGTAAACAGACAGCTGATATATGTAAACAGACAGCTGATATCTGTAAACAGAGTGCTGATATATGTTAACAGACAGCTGATATCTGTAAACAGACAGCTGATATCTGTAAACAGACTACTGATATCTGTAAACAGACTACTGATATCTGTAAACAGACAGCTGATATCTGTAAACAGACTACTGATATCTGAAAATAGACTGCTGATATCTGTAAACAGACAGTTGATATATGTAAACAGACAGCTGATATCTGTAAACGGACAGCTGATATCTGTAAACAGACAGCTGATATCTGTAAACAGACAGCTGATATCTGTAAACAGACAGCTGATATCTGTAAACAGACAGCTGATATCTGTAAACAGACAGCTGATATCTGTAAACAGACTGCTGATATATGTAAACAGACAGCTGATATCTGTAAACAGACAGCTGATATCTGTAAATAGACAGCTGATATCTGTAAACAGACAGTTGATATATGTAAACAGACTTCTGATATCTGTAAACAGACAGCTGATATCTGTAAACAGACAGTTGATATATGTAATTAGACAGCTGATATATGTAAACAGACAGCTGATATGTGTAAACAGACAGCTGATATCTGTAAACAGACAGCTGATATCTGTAAACAGACTGTTGATATCGGTAAACAGACTGTTGATATATGTAAACATCATATGTTTTCTGGTTCCTTCTTTCTACTTGTAGGCATATAATAACAAGGACAACACAACTACACGTATAAAAAAAGCATAATTGTGTCTTGTTCTTCTTCTTCTTTTTCTTCTTCTTCTTCTTCTGTACGTATACTGTCTCTGTTTGGTAGTTGAGTTATTGCTATCGGCTTTTTATAATCTTAAGAAACGCTGCTGCTGACAATTAAGTCCAAATATGACAGGATAGCATTGATTTCATCGCGATGTGTTTTGTTATGTAATTAAATGGTGTATTCAGAACCGCAAAGAAACATTTAAGGGAGCTCCTTTGTTAATATGTATTTAATGTTATATTTATGGGTAAATATGCGAATTCGTCATAGTTGAAATGACAGACAACCACAAATGTTTGACAACTGATAGTTTACAGTGATATTCGAAATGAGGTAATGGTTGATATCATGATAGTAAAAATCATTCACTTTGAAAATGTGATTGTAATCACGAGGCCGGTCTGTATTTTAGATTGTGACTTCCAAACTTCAGACTGACGTCATGAACAACACGACAACTTCTTAGTTTTTATACACTTTTGTCGATATTGTATAGATGCCACACTTGATACAGTAAATTGAGTTAAGTTCAGATGAGAGAGAATTTCCTAAATACTTACTAGTCCTTTGGACAGAATCTGTAACCTGGTCCGTAGTTCCGCCAATCACACATACTCGATTTCACTTTATTGATTTTTACAGACATTGGACATCAAATTACAGTTCACTATCGATTGTTACGTTATATAACTCTTTGGCAGTTTTATTCCCTTTGTTTACCATGACCATTGTGTGTGAGATGACTATATACCCGTTATGATATGGATTTATCTTTATCATATTAACATTATTTATCTATTGTAAAACAAACTTATACCTGCTATTTTAAGGATAATTATCACCAGTATGACTTTTTTAAAAACACCAATGTTTAACTTCACGGAATATGAAACGCATGTTTTATGGAAATGACGACACACAGGTTTATATTTGTATAGAAATGTATAACGGATACTGTATATTTGTATGACTAAACTGACATTGTACATCATGTATTTTATGTTAGTAACTCCACGTTTAATTAGGGTCACAATATCATGTTATGACGAAGGAAATTGTACGCTGGAAAAACGGCAGAAACGTATGCTATCAATAGGAAGTAATTCTTGAATTTGTCTGCGGATTCGAAACCACCTATATCTAGTGTATAATGTACTTTTTAATTATGTCATGATGTCACTGGCTCTTCGTTGGTAAATAAGTACTCCATTCCTATTGGCCGGTTTACTATACAATTTCCTTCATTGTATTAACAGGATAATAAACTTACTGTGCGATATCTGTACAAAGCAAATCTTGATTATCTCCCCTTGATGTCGAATTCAATTTTGTCAGAGTATCCCATGGAAATTCAATTATTCGTACGTAAGATCCACACGTCCCTAATTAATTGTAGAACATGTTTACATGTTGTATAGCACTGAGTACAGTTCACCTTAGTATAATATAGACACCTAGAACACGGACGAGCTGAGAGGCAGGATGTAGTTTGAATTACTTAAGTTGTCGATATTTGAAATGGACTAACCGTGTTACATCAGGTGTCAGCTGCGATCGGGCAACAGAACAATACTTGTTCTCCAGACACAATCACCAACCTGTCCTGTACATCATTAACTGATGTCTTATCTCCAGACACAATCACCAACCTGTCCTGTACATCATTAACTGATGTCTTATCTCCAGACACAATCACCAACCTGTCCTGTACATCATTAACTGATGTCTTATCTCCAGACACAATCACCAACCTGTCCTGTACATCATTAACTGATGTCTTATCTACAGACACAATCACCAACCTGTCCTGTACATCATTAACTGATGTCTTATCTACAGACACAATCACCAACCTGTCCTGTACATCATTAACTGATGTCTTATCTCCGGACACAATCACCAACCTGTTCTGTACATCATTAACTGATGTCTTATCTCCAGACACAATCACCAACCTGTCCTGTACATCATTAACTGATGTCTTATCTACAGACACAATCACCAACCTGTCCTGTACATCATTAACTGATGTCTTATCTCCGGACACAATCACCAACCTGTCCTGTACATCATTAACTGATGTCTTATCTACAGACACAATGACCAACCTGTCCTGTACATCATTAACTGATATCTTATCTACAGACACAATCACCAACCTGTCCTGTACATCATTAATTGATATCTTATCTCCGGACACAATCACCAACCTGTCCTGTACATCATTAACTGATGTCTTATCTACAGACACAATCACCAACCTGTCCTGTACATCATTAACTGATATCTTATCTACAGACACAATCACCAACCTGTCCTGTACATCATTAACTGATGTCTTATCTCCAGACACAATCACCAACCTGTCCTGTACATCATTAACTGATGTCTTATCTCCAGACACAATCACCAACCTGTCCTGTACATCATTAACTGATGTCTTATCTCCAGACACAATCACCAACCTGTCCTGTACATCATTAACTGATATCTTATCTACAGACACAATCACCAACCTGTCCTGTACATCATTAACTGATATCTTATCTACAGACACAATCACCAACCTGTCCTGTACATCATTAACTGATATCTTATCTCCAGACACAATCACCAACCTGTCCTGTACATCATTAACTGATGTCTTATCTCCAGACACAATCACCAACCTGTCCTGTACATCATTAACTGATGTCTTATCTACAGACACAATCACCAACCTGTCCTGTACATCATTAATTGATATCTTATCTACAGACACTAATCACCAACCTGTCCTGTACATCATTAACTGAATATCTTATCTCCAGACACAATCACCAACCTGTCCTGTACATCATTAACTGATATCTTATCTACAGACACAATCACCAACCTGTCCTGTACATCATTAACTGATGTCTTATCTCCAGATACAATCACCAACCTGTCCTGTACATCATTAACTGATGTCTTATCTACAGACACAATCACCAACCTGTCCTGTACATCATTAACTGATATCTTATCTCCAGACACAATCACCAACCTGTCCTGTACATCATTAACTGATGTCTTATCTCCAGACACAATCACCAACGTGTCCTGTACATCATTAACTGATATCTTATCTCCAGACACAATCACCAACCTGTCCTGTACATCATTAACTGATGTCTTATCTCCAGACACAATCACCAACCTGTCCTGTACATCATAAACTGATGTCTTATCTACAGACACAATCACCAACCTGTCCTGTACATCATTAATTGATATCTTATCTCCAGACATAATCACCAACCTGTCCTGTACATCATTAACTGATATCTTATCTCCAGACACAATCACCAACCTGTCCTGTACATCATTAACTGATGTCTTATCTCCAGATACAATCACCAACCTGTCCTGTACATCATTAACTGATGTCTTATCTACAGACACAATCACCAACCTGTCCTGTACATCATTAACTGATATCTTATCTCCAGACACAATCACCAACCTGTCCTGTACATCATTAACTGATGTCTTATCTACAGACACAATCACCAACTTGTCCTGTACATCATTAACTGATATCTTATCTCCAGACACAATCACCAACCTGTCCTGTACATCATTAACTGATGTCTTATCTCCAGACACAATCACCAACCTGTCCTGTACATCATAAACTGATGTCTTATCTACAGACACAATCACCAACCTGTCCTGTACATCATTAATTGATATCTGATCTCCAGACATAATCACCAACCTGTCCTGTACATCATTAACTAATATCTTATCTACAGACACAATCACCAACCTGTCCTGTACATCATTAACTGATATCTTATCTACAGACACAATGACCAACCTGTCCTGTACATCATTAATTGATATCTTATCTACAGACACAATCACCAACCTGTCCTGTACATCATTAACTGATGTCTTATCTCCGGACACAATCACCAACCTGTCCTGTACATCATTAATTGATATCTTATCTACAGACACAATCACCAACCTGTCCTGTACATCATTAACTGATGTCTTATCTACAGACACAATCACCAACCTGTCCTGTACATCATTAACTGATATCTTATCTACAGACACAATCACCAACCTGTCCTGTACATCATTAATTGATGTCTTATCTACAGACACAATCACCAACCTGTCCTGTACATCATTAACTGATGTCTTATCTACAGACACAATCACCAACCTGTCCTGTACATCATTAACTGATGTCTTATCTACAGACACAATCACCAACCTGTCCTGTACATCATTAACTGATATCTTATCTACAGACACAATCACCAACCTGTCCTGTACATCATTAACTGATGTCTTATCTACAGACACAATCACCAACCTGTCCTGTACATCATTAACTGATATCTTATCTACAGACACAATCACCAACTTGTCCTGTACATCATTAACTGATATCTTATCTCCAGACACAATCACCAACCTGTCCTGTACATCATTAACTGATGTCTTATCTACAGACACAATCACCAACTTGTCTTGTACATCATTAACTGATGTCTTATCTACAGACACAATCACCAACCTGTCCTGTACATCATTAACTGATGTCTTATCTACAGACACAATCACCAACTTGTCTTGTACATCATTAACTGATGTCTTATATCCAGACACAATCACCAACCTGTCCTGTACATCATTAACTGATGTCTTATCTACAGACACAATCACCAACCTGTCCTGTACATCATTAACTGATGTCTTATCTCCGGACACAATCACCAACCTGTCCTGTACATCATTAATTGATATCTTATCTACAGACACAATCACCAACCTGTCCTGTACATCATTAACTGATGTCTTATCTCCGGACACAATCACCAACCTGTCCTGTACATCATTAATTGATATCTTATCTACAGACACAATCACCAACCTGTCCTGTACATCATTAACTGATGTCTTATCTCCAGACACAATCACAAACCTGTCCTGTACATCATTAACTGATATCTTATATACAGACACAATCACCAACCTGTCCTGTACATCATTAACTGATGTCTTATCTCCGGACACAATCACCAACCTGTCCTGTACATCATTAATTGATATCTTATCTACAGACACAATCACCAACCTGCCCTATACATCATTAACTGATGTCTTATCTACAGACACAATCACCAACCTGTCCTGTACATCATTAATTGATATCTTATCTACAGACACAATCACCAACCTGTCCTGTACATCATTAATTGATATCTTATCTCCAGACATTATCACCAACCTGTCCTGTACATCATTAACTGATATCTTATCTACAGACACAATGGCCAACCTGTCCTGTACATCATTAATTAATATCTTATCTACAGACACAATCACCAACCTGTCCTGTACATCATTAACTGATGTCTTATCTCCAGACACAATCACCAACCTGTCCTGTACATCATTAACTGATGTCTGATCTACAGACACAATCACCAACCTGTCCTGTACATCATTAACTGATGTCTTATCTACAGACACAATCACCAACCTGTCCTGTACATCATTAACTGATGTCTTATCTACAGACACAATCACCAACCTGTCCTGTACATCATTAACTGATGTCTTATCTACAGACACAATCACCAACCTGTCCTGTACATCATTAACTGATGTCTTATCTACAGGACACAATCACCAACCTGTCCTGTACATCATTAACTGATGTCTTATCTACAGACACAATCACCAACCTGTCCTGTACATCATTAACTGATGTCTTATCTACAGACACAATCACCAACCTGTCCTGTACATCATTAACTGATGTCTTATCTACAGACACAATCACCAACCTGTCCTGTACATCATTAACTGATATCTTATCTCCAGACACAATCATCAACCTGTCCTGTACATCATTAACTGATATCTTATCTACAGACACAATCACCAACCTGTCCTGTACATCATTAACTGATGTCTTATCTCCAGACACAATCACCAACCTGTCCTGTACATCATTAACTGATGTCTTATCTACAGACACAATCACCAACCTGTCCTGTACATCATTAACTGATGTCTTATCTACAGACACAATCACCAACCTGTCCTGTACATCATTAACTGATATCTTATCTACAGACACAATCACCAACCTGTCCTGTACATCATTAACTGATATCTTATCTCCAGACACAATCACCAACCTGTCCTGTACATCATTAACTGATATCTTATCTACAGATACAATCACCAACCTGTCCTGTACATCATTAACTGATATCTTATCTACAGACACAATCACCAACCTGTCCTGTACATCATTAACTGATATCTTATCTACAGACACAATCACCAACCTGTCCTGTACATCATTAACTGATGTCTTATCTACAGACACAATCACCAACCTGTCCTGTACATCATTAACTGATATCTTATCTACAGATACAATCACCAACCTGTCCTGTACATCATTAACTGATGTCTTATCTACAGACACAATCACCAACCTGTCCTGTACATCATTAACTGATATCTTATTTACAGACACAATGACTAACCTGTCCTGTACATCATTAACTGATGTCTTATCTCCGGACACAATCACCAACCTGTCCTGTACATCATTAACTGACGTCTTATCTCCGGACACAATCACCAACCTGTCCTGTACATCATTAACTGATGTCTTATCTACAGACACAATCACCAACCTGTCCTGTACATCATTAACTGATATCTTATTTACAGACACAATGACTAACCTGTCCTGTACATCATTAACTGATGTCTTATCTCCGGACACAATCACCAACCTGTCCTGTACATCATTAACTGACGTCTTATCTCCGGACACAATCACCAACCTGTCCTGTACATCATTAACTGATGTCTTATCTACAGACACAATCACCAACCTGTCCTGTACATCATTAACTGATGTCTTATCTCCAGACACAATCACCAACCTGTCCTGTACATCATTAACTGATGTCTTATCTACAGACACAATCACCAACCTGTCCTGTACATCATTAATTGATATCTTATCTACAGACACAATCACCAACCTGTCCTGTACATCATTAACTGATGTCTTATCTCCGGACACAATCACCAACCTGTCCTGTATATCATTAACTGATGTCTTATCTACAGACACAATCACCAACCTGTCATGTACATCATTAACTGATGTCTTATCTACAGACACAATCACCAACCTGTCCTGTACATCATTAATTGATATCTTATCTACAGACACAATCACCAACCTGTCCTGTACATCATTAACTGATATCTTATCTACAGACACAATCACCAACCTGTCCTGTACATCATTAACTGATGTCTTATCTACAGACACAATCACCAACCTGTCCTATACATCATTAACTGATGTCTTATCTACAGACACAATCACCAACCTGTCCTGTACATCATTAATTGATGTCTTATCTCCAGACACAATCACCAACCTGTCCGGTACATCATTAACTGATGTCTTATTATCTCCAGACACAATCACCAACCTGTCCTGTACATCATTAACTGATATCTTATATACAGACACAATCACCAACCTGTCCTGTACATCATTAACTGATATCTGATCTACAGACACAATCACCAACCTGTCCTATACATCATTAACTGATATCTGATCTACAGACGCAATCACCAACCTGTCCTGTACATCATTAACTGATGTCTTATCTACAGACACAATCACCAACCTGTCCTATACATCATTAACTGATATCTGATCTACAGACGCAATCACCAACCTGTCCTGTACATCATTAACTGATGTCTTATCTCCAGACACAATCACCAACCTGTCCTGTACATCATTAACTGATATCTTATCTACAGACACAATCACCAACCTGTCCTGTACATCATTAACTGATATCTTATCTACAGACACAATCACCAACCTGTCCTGTACATCATTAATTGATATCTTATCTACAGACACAATCACCAAGCTGTCCTGTACATCATTAACTGATGTCTTATCTACAGACACAATCACCAAGCTGTCCTGTACATCATTAACTGATGTCTTATCTACAGACACAATCACCAACCTGTCCTGTACATCATTAACTGATGTCTTATCTACAGACACAATCACCAACCTGTCCTGTACATCATGAACTGATGTCTTATCTCCAGACACAATCACCAACCTGTCCTGTACATCATTAACTGATGTCTTATCTACAGACACAATCACCAACCTGTCCTGTACATCATTAACTGATGTCTTATCTCCAGACACAATCACCAACCTGTCCTGTACATCATTAACTGATGTCTTATCTCCAGACACAATCACCAACCTGTCCTGTACATCATTAACTGATGTCTGATCTCCAGACACAATCACCAACCTGTCCTGTACATCATTAACTGATGTCTTATCTACAGACACAATCACCAACCTGTCCTGTACATCATTAACTGATATCTTATCTCCAGACACAATCATCAACCTGTCCTGTACATCATTAACTGATATCTTATCTACAGACACAATCACCAACCTGTCCTGTACATCATTAACTGATGTCTTATCTCCAGACACTGATATCTTTTCTACAGACACAATCACCAACCTGTCCTGTACATCATTAACTGATATCTTATCTCCAGACACAATCACCAACCTGTCCTGTACATCATTAACTGATATCTTATCTACAGATACAATCACCAACCTGTCCTGTACATCATTAACTGATGTCTTATCTACAGACACAATCACCAACCTGTCCTGTACATCATTAACTGATATCTTATCTACAGATACAATCACCAACCTGTCCTGTACATCATTAACTGATGTCTTATCTACAGACACAATCACCAACCTGTCCTGTACATCATTAACTGATATCTTATTTACAGACACAATGACTAACCTGTCCTGTACATCATTAACTGATGTCTTATCTCCGGACACAATCACCAACCTGTCCTGTACATCATTAACTGACGTCTTATCTCCGGACACAATCACCAACCTGTCCTGTACATCATTAACTGATGTCTTATCTACAGACACAATCACCAACCTGTCCTGTACATCATTAACTGATATCTTATTTACAGACACAATGACTAACCTGTCCTGTACATCATTAACTGATGTCTTATCTCCGGACACAATCACCAACCTGTCCTGTACATCATTAACTGACGTCTTATCTCCGGACACAATCACCAACCTGTCCTGTACATCATTAACTGATGTCTTATCTACAGACACAATCACCAACCTGTCCTGTACATCATTAACTGATGTCTTATCTCCAGACACAATCACCAACCTGTCCTGTACATCATTAACTGATGTCCTATCTCCGGACACAATCACCAACCTGTCCTGTACATCATTAATTGATATCTTATCTACAGACACAATCACCAACCTGTCCTGTACATCATGAAGTATGGTTTTGATATCTTCTGTCTTATTTTCGTGTTTATTTGCTAATTTTCTGAAAACATTATGAACATACAGCCTTAAAGAGAATCTTCTGTGAACATACAAACATGCTATAGGGAAAAAGGAAAGTTCATTCCGGATATTAATTTACTTTAACAAACCATTTAGCTCCCGTATAAGTTCTGCGACCTGAAGAATTACAGAGCATATCGTTAATTTAAACTGAACAATGACATTAATATTACAGTACATAACCAGCGGAGTTACTAGTTATGGGTAATTTAACATTGGTAACATGTGACATTCAAAGTGTTTTACTCTCGATTTCACAGTAACAACAGTAAAATGATGTAACGCTGACTTCAATCATGTCAATCAATACCACAACGTTAACACACTGACCTGTAACATGGATACCCTCTAATATACAACAATCATTGTACACATATATACAAAGTTTATACCATAATTATCTCTACCGATAACCTACAGGCGCAAGAGAGGACTATTATCGCATCAATTGCAAAATGACTGTCTACTGCAGCTTGATGTGGTGTACGTTCTATAATTAGATAATAACCTCCCCGTTAGTGTAGCGATTAGGAGACCACGTATGATTTGTATTCAAGATAAAAGGATTTAATACTGAAACGTAATAGGGCGAGTTATGGGCATTGGTCTATAACTTTTCCGCTATTTACGTAATCACGACGATCAACCCTCATTGCCCCTGTTATCCTTTACATCAACATGGTGTGAATTCTCAATGATGAATCCATCCTGTATGTTGTAATAACAAGCGTTTGTTGTCCCGAGAGCTCTCGTGTTAGGTGTTCTAAGGCATATTGCTCTTTTTCGGAATTTTGACAACTCCCTGGTCGTGTTTTATCTGATGGGTTCAGTATTGTAGCTTTAGGTTTTGTGTTCGCGCGTTACTTAAGAGTATTCGTCCTTAAAGAGTTTATATGGAATACTCTGTGCTATGGCTGTTCTTTTGTCGCATATCAATTCCGTTTGTTGATTTGAAAACAGCCCATCGTTTAAGATTTCTTGAGTTGTCGTTTTGTGTATGTAACACGGTCTGTGATTTGTAGAATTATGTATGTAACATGGTCTGTGAGTTGTAGAATTATGTATGTAACATGGTCTGTGAGTTGTAGTTTTGTATATGTAGCACGGTCTGTGAGTTGTCGTTTTGTGTATGTAACACGTCTGTGATTTGTAGATTTATGTATGTAACACGGTCTGTGAGTTGTAGAATTATGTATGTAACATGGTCTGTGAGTTGTAGTTTTGTGTATGTAACACGGTCTGTGATTTGTAGATTTATGTATGTAACACGGTCTGTGAGTTGTAGAATTATGTATGTAACACGGTCTGTGAGTTGTAGTTTTGTGTATGTAACATGGTCTGTGAGTTGTAGTTTTGTGTATGTAACACGGTCTGTGAGTTGTAGTTTTGTGTATGTAACACGGTCTGTGAGTTGTAGTTTTGTGTATGTAACACGGTCTATGAGTTGTAGTTTTGTGTATGTAACACGGTCTGTGAGTTGAAGTTTTGTGTATGTAACACGGTCTGTGAGTTGTAGTTTTGTGTGTTTGGTTTTGTAAGGATTTGTGTGTTGTATCTGTCGTTTGGTAGTGTAAGGATTTGTGTGTTGTATCTGTCGTTTGGCTTTGTAAGGATTTGTGTGTTGTATCTGTCGTTTGGTAGTGTAAGGATTTGTGTGTTGTATCTGTCGTTTGGTAGTGTAAGGATTTGTGTGTTGTATCTGTCGTTTGGTAGTGTAAGGATTTGTGTGTTGTATCGGTCGTTTGGTAGTGTAAGGATTTGTGTGTTGTATCTGTCGTTTGGTAGTGTAAGGATTTGTGTTGTATCTGTCGTTTGGTAGTGTAAGTATTTGTGTTGTATCTGTCGTTTGGTAGTGTAAGGATTTGTGTTGTATCTGTCGTTTGGTAGTGTAAGGATTTGTGTTGTATCTGTCGTTTGGTAGTGTAAGGATTTGTGTTGTATCTGTCGTTTGGTAGTGTAAGGATTAATGTGTTGTATCTGTCGTTTGGTAGTGTAAGGATTTGTGTTGTATCTGTCGTTTGGTAGTGTAAGGATTTGTGTGTTGTATCTGTCGTTTGGTAGTGTAAGGATTTGTGTGTTGTATCTGTCGTTTGGTAGTGTAAGGATTTGTGTGTTGTATCTGTCGTTTGGTAGTGTAAGGATTTGTGTGTTGTATCTGTCGTTTGGTAGTGTAAGGATTTGTGTTGTATCTGTCGTTTGGTAGTGTAAGGATTTGTGTGTTGTATCTGTCGTTTGGTAGTGTAAGGATTTGTTTGCTGTATCTGTCGTTTGGTAGTGTAAGGATTTGTGTGTTGTATCTGTCGTTTGGTAGTGTAAGGATTTGTGTGTTGTATCTGTCGTTTGGTTTTGTAAGAATTTGTGTTGTATCTGTCGTTTGGTAGTGTAAGGATTTGTGTGTTGTATCTGTAGTTTGGTAGTGTAAGGATTTGTGTTGTATCTGTCGTTTGGTAGTGTAAGGATTTGTGTGTTGTATCTGTCGTTTGGTAGTGTAAGGATTTGTGTGTTGTATCTGTCGTTTGGTAGTGTAAGGATTTGTGTTGTATCTGTCGTTTGGTAGTGTAAGGATTTGTGTTGTATCTGTCGTTTGGTAGTGTAAGGATGTGTGTGTTGTATCTGTCGCAAAAAAGGGAAAAGCTTCACATAATATTCAAGTAGTATTTGGATTTATAAAATCAGCTTTTTTGTCATTGAATTAGTTTCCGTTGATGTTTATTTAATTAGATAACGTGTTTAATTTGATTATGTGTTTATTTTTGCTTCTTTGATTTTTTTTCAAATGGTAAATAAAAATAACCAAAAGCAAATATCGTGGAAATATTCGATTTATCATATCTTGAAAACTGCCTGGGACTCGCAAGCAGATCCAATATATTAATTTTAATTGGTCAGGATAATGGATAGTACTATCAAATTGTTAGAACACATCGCTCCCAGAGATTTTAATACAAAATAGAAAATTGATGGGACTCACATCCTTATTTAAAAAAAAATATCTACGACATTATGATAGAAGCCATTTTCTCAACAAGCTTATCTTTTATTATTGAAGGTTAAACAACGGCGTTACATATATTCTGAGTTGATTTCAACGGTTTGTTACTCGGCCAAATACAGATGGAACCAAAAAGAATCTGTCTCACTTCATACTCTATAAAAACTCGTGTTTAGCTAGTAATATGCCAATTCACGGCCAAGTCATTCCGGAATCCTTATTCCGTGTCCGTTTTGTATGTTATCAGGCCTCTCATCTGTCGCATTAGCGGTGTTTCCGGTGGCGATGTGTAGGAATCCCATGACAGATGTCTCGTTATAACAAACTGTTGTCAGAACTGGTAAAAAATGTAAATCATAGGGTAATTGACATTTTGTATGATTTGCAGCTCGTGGTTTGCGTGGCATTACATAACATCGCGGTATTACCACCATTGGAAAGGATGATTTTGTCTTCACGCCAGTAAAGTTCCAATTGCAGATAACAATACATGTATATTTTAGTTTTAAGTAATATAGCCTAGCGTTATACACACTATTAACAATACGATAGAATAGTGTGATACACGAGAGAATTGTGTGTTACACGAGAGAATTGTGTGTTATACGAGAGAATTTTGTTGCACGAGAGAATTGTGTGTTGTACGAGGGAATTGTGTGTTACACGAGAGAATTGTGTGTTACACGAGAGAATTGTGTTACACGAGATAATTGTGTGTTACACGAGAGAATAGTGTGTTACACGAGAGAATAGTGTGTTACACGTGAGAATTTTGTGTTACACTCGAGAATTGTGTGTTACACGAGAGAATAGTGCGTTACACGTGATAATTGTGTGTTACACTCGAGAATAGTGTGTTACACGAGAGAATTGTGTGTTACACGAGAGAATGATCTTTAACGTGCGAATTGTGTGTTACACGAGAGAATTGTGTGTTACACGAGAGAATTGTGTGTTACACGAGATAATAGTGTGTTTCACGAGAGAATTGTGTGTTACACGAGATAATAGTGTGTTACACGAGATAATAGTGTGTTACACGAGATAATAGTGTGTTACACGAGATAATAGTGTGTTACACGAGAGAATTGTGTGTTACACGAGATAATAGTGTGTTACACGAGATAATAGTGTGTTTCACGAGAGAATTGTGTGTTACACGAGATAATAGTGTGTTACACGAGAGAATTGTGTGTTACACGATAGAATTGTGTTACACGAGATAATTGTGTGTTACACGAGAGAATTGTGTGTTACACGAGAGAATTGTGTGTTAAACGAGATAATTGTGTGTTACACGAGAGAATTGTGTTACACGATCAAATTGTGTTACACGAGATAAGTGTGTGTTACACGAGATAGTAGTGTGTTACACGAGATAATTGTGTGTAACACGAGATAATAGTGTGTTTCACGAGAGAATTGTGTGTTACACAAGATAGTAGTGTGTTACACGAGAGAATTGTGTGTTACACGAGAGAATTGTGTGTTACACGAGATAATTGTGTTACACGAGATAATTGTGTGTTACACGAGATAATAGTGTGTTACACGAGAGAATTGTGTGTTACACGATAGAATTGTGTTACACGAGATAATTGTGTGTTACACGAGAGAATTGTGTGTTACACGAGAGAATTGTGTTACACGATCAAATTGTGTTACACGAGATAAGTGTGTGTTACACGAGATAATTGTGTGTTACACGAGAGAATTGTGTGTTAAACGAGAGAATTGTGTGTTACACGAGAGAATTGTGTGTTACGCGAGATAATTGTGTGTTAAACGAGAGAATTGTGTTACACGAGAGAATTGTGTTACACGAGATAATTGTGTGTTAAACGAGAGAAATGTGTTACACGAGAGAATTGTGTGTTACACGAGAGAATTGTGTATTGCACGAGAGAATTGTGTCACACGAGAGAATTGTGTGTTAAACGAGAGAAATGTGTTACACGAGAGAATTGTGTGTTACACGAGAGAATAGTGTGTTACACGAGAGAATAGTGTGTTACACAAGAGAATTGTGTTACACGAGATAATAGTGTGTTACACGAGAGAATTGTCTTACTCGATATAATTGTGTTACACGAGAGAATTGTGTTACACGAGATAATAGTGTGTTATACGAGAGAATTGTGTATTACACGAGAGAATAGTGTGTTACACGAGATAATTGTGTGTTACACGAGAGAACTGTGTGTTACACGAGAGAATTGTGTGTTACACGAGATAATTGTGTGTTACACGAGATAATTGTGTTACACGAGATAATTATGTGTTACACGAGATAATTGTGTTACACGATCAAATTGTGTTACACGAGATAAGTGTGTGTTACACGAGATAATTGTGTGTTACACGAGAGAATTGTGTTACACGAGATAATTGTGTGTTACACGAGAGAATAGTGTGTTACACGAGAGAATAGTGTGTTACACGTGATAATTTTGTGTTACACTCGAGAATTGTGTGTTACACGAGAGAATGATCTTTAACGTGCGAATTGTGTGTTACACGAGATAGTAGTGTGTTTCACGAGAGAATTGTGTGTTACACGAGATAATAGTGTGTTACACGAGATAATTGTGTGTTACACGATAGAATTGTGTTACACGAGATAATTGTGTGTTACACGAGAGAATTGTGTGTTACACGAGAGAATTGTGTTACACGAGAGAATTGTGTTACACGAGATAAGTGTGTGTTACACGAGATAATTGTGTGTTACACGAGAGAATTGTGTGTTAAACGAGATAATTGTGTGTTACACGAGAGAATTGTGTGTTACACGAGAGAATAGTGTGTAACACGAGAGAATAGTGTCACACGAGAGAACTGTGTGTTAAACGAGATAATTGTGTGTTACACGAGAGAATTGTGTGTTACGCGAGATAATTGTGTGTTAAACGAGAGAATTGTGTTACATGAGAGAATTGTGTTACACGAGAGAATTGTGTGTTATACGAGAGAATTGTGTGTTACACGAGAGAATTGTGTGTTGCACGAGAGAATTGTGTCACACGAGAGAATTGTGTGTTAAACGAGAGAATAGTGTGTTACACGAGAGAATAGTGTGTTACACAAGAGAATTGTGTTACACGAGATAATAGTGTGTTACACGAGAGAATTGTCTTACTCGATATAATTGTGTTACACGAGAGAATTGTGTTACACGAGATAATAGTGTGTTATACGAGAGAATTGTGTATTACACGAGAGAATAGTGTGTTACACGAGATAATTGTGTGTTACACGAGAGAACTGTGTGTTACACGAGAGAATTGTGTGTTACACGAGATAATTGTGTGTTACACGAGATAATTGTGTTACACGAGATAATTATGTGTTACACGAGATAATTTTGTTACACGAGAGAATTGTGTTACACGAGATAATTGTGTTACACGAGATAATTATGTGTTACACGAGAGAATTGTGTGTTACACGAGATAATTGTGTGTTACACGAGATAATTGTGTGTTACACGAGAGAATTGTGTGTTGCACGAGAGAATTGTGTTACACGAGAGAATTGTGTGTTACACGAGAGAATTGTGTGTTACACGAGAGAACTGTGTGTTACACGAGAGAATTGTGTGTTACACGAGAGAATTGTGTGTTACACGAGATTATAGTGTGTTACACGAGATTATAGTGTGTTACACGAGATTATAGTGTGTTACACGAGATAATAGTGTATGACACCATGCACTTATTTACTCTTATTCTTTGTTGCTATATCAATGCTATTAAGCATACCTATTATTCAACGATCCATGTTAATTAAGAAATTAATTTCATAAATAAATAAGTTACGTGACTGGCATTCAACGAATACAATGATTTCGTTCTACTGGGACTATGGAATTTTAAGCATGCAGACAATGTTATTGTATTGTTATTACGTAATATGGTCTATCTCGAATCTTTATAACTTGATCATGTGGTTTAGGTTTTTCACAATTCCATTTGCTTTTTCTATTGAGTATTGTAAGTAACCATCACATGTAAGTTTCCATGTCACAATTAAGACACATTCCACCATATCACCTTTATCTTTATTGTGAATTCCTTCTGATAAAAACAAAACAAAAGCAAAAACCCAAAATTCATCAGCATTTTCTATCAAGACAATGCTATCCCTTGATCCGTTGTCACACTTAAACGTGAATAGATGGTAACGTTACAATGTTGCCATTAAGACCCGGGTTTAGTCTAGATAACTGTGAACTTTATAGCAGTGAGCGCTGTCCTTGCAATTACTTCAGGAATGAACCCCCCCCCCCCCCCCTAATTCATGAGGTAATAACAACATTGTCTTCTAGACATATTCCTTGAATATATTTTTTTTCTTTGCATTCTTTTAATTATGCTTTTCTGACTTTGAAATATTAAGTTTTTTATTACATTTCTACCGTTGAAAAGTGATTTGTTTCAAATTAAGTTAACTTTTTCTGAGTGAAAAATATCTCTTTCTTTCGATTTGACCAATCAGAGCACTGCTTACAAATGACAATTGGGAATTTGCATATAGCTGTCCGTCATTTTATATGACGCCATAATGCAAGAAAGAACACATAGCGTCATGATTGAGCGTGCATTTTTAGACGTTGTCAGTGGACCGTGATTCTGGGAGAGATTGAACTGCCTCGGTATATTTTGATATAGAATGTAATACACAGACTATTTAACAGTATCTTCAGTAATACGAAATATATTTCACTCATGATGCTAATATTTTGATATTACTGAAGACACTGTTAGATATCCTCTATATGTTTCATATTATTACCTAAAGTTCCAAATATAAGATACTGTTTCAACGTAGGAGTTTTGTTGAAGTTTTGTTGAAGTTTTGTTGACAAATTCATACCAAACACCCAATGTTAAAAGAACATCGACAACCATAACTATGTTGGTTACAAATCAGCGAGATGTATCGATTTTTCTTAATGAGCCAACATGGAATCTTTCACTTTCAGGGAAATGAAACTGAAAAGATTTGATAATATAATTATAGCAAGCTATTTGTTTGTATGATACATGGGGGATGGAACCGTCTATTCTATTACATTACGTTAATAACGTAACAAAGTTCATCAATCAAAGGAAGCCAGCTTGGTACCATTTGATGGTAACGCCATGCTGTCTATATTTCTTCATTCAGGTACATTGCAGCTTTGCAGCTGTAAAGAACAAACCCTGCTGTAATTGCAAGCCCTGTTGTGATAACAAACCCTGCTGTAATTACAAGCCTTGTTGTGATAACAAGCCGTGCTGTAAAGAACAGACCCTGCTGTAAAGAACAAACCCTGCTGTAATTGCAAGCCCTGTTGTGATAACAAACACTGCTGTAAAGAACAGACCCTGCTGTAATTACAAGTCCTGTTGTGATAACAAACACTGCTGTAAAGAGCAAACACTGCTGTAAAGAACAGACCCTGCTGTAATTACAAGCCCTGTTGTGATAACAAACACTGCTGTAAAGAACAGACCCTGCTGTAATTACAAGTCCTGTTGTGATAACAAACACTGCTGTAAAGAACAGACCCTGCTGTAAAGAACAAACCCTGCTGTAATTGCAAGCCCTGTTGTGATAACAAACACTGCTGTAAAGAACAGACCCTGCTGTAATTACAAGTCCTGTTGTGATAACAAACACTGCTGTAAAGAGCAAACACTGCTGTAAAGAACAAACACTGCTGTAAAGAACAAACACTGCTGTAAAGAACAAACACTGCTGTAAAGAACAAACACTGCTGTAAAGAACATACCCTGCTGTAAAGAACAAACACTGCTGTAAAGAACAGACCCTGCTGTAAAGAACAAACACTGCTGTAAAGAACATACCCTGCTGTAAAGAACAAACACTGCTGTAAAGAACAAACACTGCTGTAAAGAACATACCCTGCTGTAAAGAACAAACACTGCTGTAAAGAACAAACACTGCTGTAAAGAACAAATACTGCTGTAAAGAACAAACACTGCTGTAAAGAGCAAACACTGCTGTAAAGAACAAACACTGCTGTAAAGAGCAAACACTGCTGTAAAGAACAGACCCTGCTGTAAAGAACAAACACTGCTGTAAAGAACAAACACTGCTGTAAAGAACAGACCCTGCTGTAATTACAAGTCCTGTTGTGATAACAAACACTGCTGTAAAGAGCAAACACTGCTGTAAAGAACAGACCCTGCTGTAATTACAAGCCCTGTTGTGATAACAAACACTGCTGTAAAGAGCAAACACTGCTGTAAAGAACAAACACTGCTGTAAAGAACAGACCCTGCTGTAAAGAGCAAACACTGCTGTAAAGAACAAACACTGCTGTAAAGAACAGACCCTGCTGTAAAGAACAAACACTGCTGTAAAGAACAAACACTGCTGTAAAGAACAGACCCTGCTGTAATTACAAGTCCTGTTGTGATAACAAACACTGCTGTAAAGAGCAAACACTGCTGTAAAGAACAGACCCTGCTGTAATTACAAGCCCTGTTGTGATAACAAACACTGCTGTAAAGAGCAAACACTGCTGTAAAGAACAAACACTGCTGTAAAGAACAGACCCTGCTGTAAAGAACAAACACTGCTGTAAAGAACAAACACTGCTGTAAAGAACAAACCCTGCTGTAAAGAACAAACACTGCTGTAAAGAGCAAACACTGCTGTAAAGAACAAACACTGCTGTAAAGAACAGACCCTGCTGTAAAGAACAAACACTGCTGTAAAGAACAAACACTGCTGTAAAGAACAAACACTGCTGTAAAGAACAAACACTGCTGTAAAGAGCAAACACTGCTGTAAAGAACAAACACTGCTGTAAAGAACAGACCCTGCTGTAAAGAACAGACCCTACTGTAAAGAACAGACACTGCTGTAAAGAACAGACACTGCTGTAAAGAACAGACACTGCTGTAAAGAACAAACACTGCTGTAAAGAACAAACACTGCTGTAAAGAACAGACCCTGCTGTAATTACAAGTCCTGTTGTGATAACAAACACTGCTGTAAAGAGCAAACACTGCTGTAAAGAACAAACACTGCTGTAAAGAACAAACACTGCTGTAAAGAACAAACACTGCTGTAAAGAACAGACCCTGCTGTAATTACAAGTCCTGTTGTGATAACAAACACTGCTGTAAAGAGCAAACACTGCTGTAAAGAACAGACCCTGCTGTAATTACAAGCCCTGTTGTGATAACAAACACTGCTGTAAAGAGCAAACACTGCTGTAAAGAACAAACACTGCTGTAAAGAACAGACCCTGCTGTAAAGAACAAACACTGCTGTAAAGAACAAACCCTGCTGTAAAGAACAAACACTGCTGTAAAGAACAAACACTGCTGTAAAGAACAAACCCTGCTGTAAAGAACAGACCCTGCTGTAAAGAACAAACCCTGCTGTAAAGAACAAACACTGCTGTAAAGAACAGACCCTGCTGTAAAGAGCAAACACTGCTGTAAAGAACAAACACTGCTGTAAAGAACAGACCCTGCTGTAAAGAACAAACACTGCTGTAAAGAACAAACACTGCTGTAAAGAACAAACACTGCTGTAAAGAGCAAACACTGCTGTAAAGAACAAACACTGCTGTAAAGAACAAACACTGCTGTAAAGAACAGACCCTGCTGTAAAGAACAAACACTGCTGTAAAGAACAGACCCTGCTGTAAAGAACAAACCCTGCTGTAAAGAACAAACACTGCTGTAAAGAGCAAACACTGCTGTAAAGAACAAACACTGCTGTAAAGAACAGACCCTGCTGTAAAGAACAGACCCTGCTGTAAAGAACAGACACTGCTGTAAAGAACAGACACTGCTGTAAAGAACAGACACTGCTGTAAAGAACAAACACTGCTGTAAAGAACAGACCCTGCTGTAATTACAAGTCCTGTTGTGATAACAAACACTGCTGTAAAGAGCAAACACTGCTGTAAAGAACAAACACTGCTGTAAAGAACAAACACTGCTGTAAAGAACAAACACTGCTGTAAAGAACAAACACTGCTGTAAAGAACAGACCCTGCTGTAATTACAAGTCCTGTTGTGATAACAAACACTGCTGTAAAGAGCAAACACTGCTGTAAAGAACAGACCCTGCTGTAATTACAAGCCCTGTTGTGATAACAAACACTGCTGTAAAGAACAAACACTGCTGTAAAGAACAAACACTGCTGTAAAGAACAGACCCTGCTGTAAAGAACAAACACTGCTGTAAAGAACAAACCCTGCTGTAAAGAACAAACACTGCTGTAAAGAACAAACACTGCTGTAAAGAACAAACCCTGCTGTAAAGAACAAACACTGCTGTAAAGAACAGACCCTGCTGTAATTACAAGTCCTGTTGTGATAACAAACACTGCTGTAAAGAACAGACCCTGCTGTAAAGAACAAACACTGCTGTAAAGAACAAACACTGCTGTAAAGAACAAACACTGCTGTAAAGAACAAACACTGCTGTAAAGAACAAACACTGCTGTAAAGAACAAACCCTGCTGTAAAGAACAAACCCTGCTGTAAAGAACAAACCCTGCTGTAAAGAACAGACCCTGCTGTAAAGAACAAACACTGCTGTAAAGAACAGACCCTGCTGTAAAGAACAAACACTGCTGTAAAGAACAAACCCTGCTGTAAAGAACAGACCCTGCTGTAAAGAACAAATACTGCTGTAAAGAACAAACCCTGCTGTAATTACAAGTCCTGTTGTGATAACAAATACTGCTGTAAAGAACAAACACTGCTGTAAAGAACAAACACTGCTGTAAAGAACAAACACTGCTGTATGAAAATAACTAAATAAAACTTCGTTAAAACAGTTCATTAAAGTAACAATAACCGTATTTGTATTTTCCCCGGTGCTGCCTTTCCCTTTTCCTGTCTGTAATGAATACCAAATACATATATCAGGTCACGTGGTTTTAACTGCTAAAATGTATTTATAGTCAATTTCTTAAACTGAAATTGAACGTAACACCGTGAATGCCTCTCATACTTGTTATATTGGTGTTATTGAATCAATATGATACGAATTTAATTCTACATGGTTAAATACCGAAATCACAATTTAAACTATAACATTAGGTAACTATCAGCTTTATATGATAGCAGTATTATTGATACTGGGTACACGTGCTTTACTTTGATCACTATTTTTTCTTTGTTTACATTGTTCCATGTGTTTATAGCTTTTACAGCCGGTTGTGTTGTGAATCAGATATACATCGATATCAGTTTGGCCGATCGGTTAATGCGGTATTATGTATGCAAGCGATGTCCAATTCTCCATTGTACTTGTGTATGGCCTTTGGTTAACCTAAGCTAACTTGGTTTATAGGACACAACCGTGACAGTCAGATCATCTTTGTGATTGTGTCTTACTGAAGAGAATAATTTCCCAATAGGACGAAGGAACAAGTTGCACGCGTGACATTTGGACTTGGTATTGTACGTATCAATCCTATTGTGTATGGAAGGGATCATTCTTTGATAACGTATCGGAACAATAGTCTTTGTTAGAAATGTTCTGTGGCCCAGGGCTTCTGTTACTCTGTTGTGTAGGGCATTCACGTGGCCCCAATGATATTTGGGACAAAATGCCCGATATAGAATTTACTTCCACACGGTTTCTAACGGGATTCAGTAGTTGATGGCATGGAAAAGCAGTACTGAATTTGTAGCAGAGGATTACACAGAAAAAGCAGTACTGAATTTGTAGCAGAGAATTACACAGAAAAAGAAGTGCTGGATTTAGTACAGATAATTACATGGAGAGGAGTGTTGGATTTGGTATAGAGAATGAAATGGAAAATGAGTACTTGATTTGGTAAATTGAATGACATGTAACCGTGCTGTATTTCATAATTTATATGAAATGGAAAAGGTGTGCTGGATTTGATACAGACAAAAACATGGAAAATGAGTGCTTAATTTGGCACAGAGTATTAAATGGAAAAGAGGTGCAGATTTTAGGAGAGAGAATGAATGAAATGGAAAAAGGGAGCTGGATTAAGTACCGAGAATTACATGGAAAAGGGGTGCTTGATGTGGTAGAGATTATTAAATGAAAAGGGGTTGTTGGATTTGGTGTTATGTATATGGTGTTACTGGTCTGTGAGATATCTTATAGTATTATGGTCTAAGGGGAAATAACTCCATTCCGGATATTGTTGTTTATTTCTAATTTTGTTTTATTAGTTTGTACTTGATTCCGGATATGTTGGTCCGAGATATGTTTTATAATTAGTTGAATAAAATGGCGACAACATATCAAGACGCTCGTCCTCCTTATTAAAATATAGATAATCTACTCCTCTCACAGCCTGTCAGCAACGACATATTACATGGTGGAGAATCCAAAGGTGAACAGATATACTCATTAATAACTGATAGGTAAGTCAGGACGTAATTTAACGAGTAAACGGCGTGTTTTGACGATGTTATGTGTTTGTTAATAATAACCACGTGTTTCATGACAGTGATTTCTCTATTTAGTAAATTGTGAACTGAACGATATGAAAGTATGACACCCTCTATTTTCACCACCCGCAAAATTAAATATGAACAGGTGTGTATTATTTAGTGATTCTAGATTCGCCGGGGTGCGTCTGGTAGATATTGCATTAAATGTTTCGCGAGGTTCTGGACTGTGTGATCAAGTTCGTTATTTGCAAAACTTCAACCATACGGGGTACAAACTCTACATCATCTGCGCGGGTATAAATGACATTCCCGACAACATAGGAGATTATTTGGAACAAGAGCAGATTAACAAATACAATTACCTTACAAAGAAGATTTTGGACATTGAACACGAAATCAAAACACACAATCCAACAGCTCAGGTGATATTTGGTACAATTTCTCCCAAGGATTTAAAAATATCTATTCGGAAATATCCACACAAATCCCCTCTAGAACCATCTTCAGTAACCACAAGACACCAACAGAAATTCGAAGAGTTTGTTCTGAAGCTTAACAATTTCATTAACGATTTTAACAGTAAAAATACTGGATGTCATTTAGCTCTCCATACCGACTTGCGTATTCATAGACCACGAGGGAGAACATCACAATTTTGTTATTATAACTTGTATGACGGACTCCATCCTCGACGCAATTTATTGATAGTATGGCAGGGAAAAGCTGTGAATGTATGCCAGAGACTAGTATATTAGATATATTATTTCAAATGTTTAAAGCCCACCGGCCAACATTAGTTATGTAACTTATATATACATTCTTTATTCAAAATATTATGTTTAGATGTTGAAAGCCCAACGGCCGACATTGTTACAGTGTTATAGTGAGTATATTTTAACACTTTGGTACTACATATATATATAAACATATGTACTATATACTCTGAAAATGTCAGCGAATTATACTCCACGAAATGAACAACATTACACCATTCATCCCAGATAATAGCCCCGAGGATACTTTCACAGACTGGAATGAAGATGAAATTCTCAATGATTCATTTATTTTCGAAAATGCAATACAGGAACCAGGTGATAATTTCCGTTCAAGTACACCAGACCAAATTTCAGCATTTCCAATTGAAGATTTAAATCTGCCATTTCCGGACATTTCTGTTCCATCTATCTTTACATCATCCAGCTGTTTCAAAACAACATTACTGGACTTAGATATGGCGAAATCCATAATTTGTCAAAAATATTCTGGTTATCCACATGAAAATGGGGACAAATTCTTATCGGAATTCGAGTCATATGCTACATTGATTGATGTCACTGACAATAACAACAAAAAAAATAGCAGCATTCCACTTGCATTTATTAGGACCAGCATTAGCATGGTTTAATGCATTACCTCAATCCACAAAGAACACATGGGATAATTTGATTGCAGAGTTTAAGTCCAGATTCATTACCATAGATTGGCAAAGTCCCCAGATGTTTATTGAGAATGAAACATTTAATAAGCTGTCTCTCTTAGCAGGGCAACCAATGGAAGATTTCCATTGTTTGTTGTTGGAAAAGGGGCAATTGATCAGAAAACAGGAACATGAAATCCTTGCAAGGTTCATTAGTGGGTTGCCACAGGAATTAGCGTTTTTTGTTCGTGCAGGGAATCCTAAGGACTTATCATCTGCTTTAATAGCTGCAAAAATGGGGGAAAGTTGTGGCTACCGCAAACACAGTGAGGATTCGACGGGGATATTATGTGCAATGTCCTCTACCAAAAGTATTGAACCTCCACAGAAACAGGAAATCAATGACCTCAAAGGTCAGATGGAGAAACTTACCAACCTTGTTGAGGCCATACAGTCTCCACAACATTCTACATCTCAACCAGGTTCAAGGCCTTATAATCAGCCTCGTCAACCCTCGAATCCCAGGCGACAACAATACGCACAGGATGGTCATTCTCGGCCTTCACTTGAATGTTTTGCATGCCATGGTCTGGGACACCCAAAGAGGCTATGTAATTGGACTGGTATTGGAGAGTCGGCCCCAGGTTTGAAGTGCCAGCTTTGTCAGCAGTGGGGACATCCGGCTACAGATTGCAGATTTTTAGGAAATAATGCGCCACAGGGAAACCAACAACACCCGGGGTGGAACAGACCCCCCTCCTCGGGAAATCCAGTGTAAACTCAATTCATGTGGGGTCTAACTCACTACAGGATGTTTCAAAACCTCAATTTCTTTTTCTCCCTGTAAAAATTCATCACACCCAAATATCGGCTCTTGTCGACACAGGCAGCTCTCTAAATATTGTCAGTGAAAATTTGTATGACAGTATTCCATCTTTTTTCAAAGCTAATTTTCAACATCTGCCTGACAAACAGATATTATTGGCTGACAACAAGAAGATAGCGATCATTGGAACAGCAACAATAACTGTACAAGTAGCTGGATTTGTTCATCACATTCTAGTACATATCTTACCATGTACATCTCATCCATTGATTTTGGGAGTGAAATATCTACAAGACAAGGGTGTCATTCTCGATTTTACTAATTCTACTTGTTCTTTTGATCCATCTCCTGTCACGTGTACCAAAAGGATCGTTTTACCTCCTAATTCGGAAGTTGTAGTATGGGGAGCAGTACCAACACACATCCTATGTGGATCACAGGGCATCTGTTCTGGAAGTAGCTTTTGTGTTCACAAAAACTTAATGGTTGCCAGGACATTAGTAACTGTTGCTAAGGATGGTGTTGTTCCCATTAAAATTTTAAATCCTTCTTCCAATCCGGTTACATTGTTGCAAGGGAAAGTTTTAGCAAGGTTTGAACATTCATTGGAACACCATACATACCAGTTTTCTACTGACAGTGTGCAGAATGTACAGATGCCCGCCGGCTCTGCGCAGGAACACCCAACAGGCATTCATAGCTCGTTCGATTCAATGTTTAAAATCCCAGAACACTTAACCCCAACAGAGAAAGAACATCTTCAAGATTTGCTCCGTCGACACAAAGAGTTGTTTGTGACACCAGAGTCACCAAACCTTGGCTACACTGAGCTTGTGAAACACAAGATCCTCCTCAAACCAGATGTTAAGCCTAAGCATCAAAGACCCTATCGTCTTCCTCCCGATAAACGAGAAGTATTACGACATCAACTTGATGAACTGTTGGATCAAGGAATCATAGCACCAGTGGACGAGTCTGAACAGATCCTCATCACCAGTCCAGTTGTCCTTGTGTCAAAAAAGGATCACTCGGGTCAACCAACACATCCAATTACCAAGACATCAAGCCTGTCTCAATTTAGATTCTGTGTAGACTTTCGATATCTTAACTCCCAGACTCAGACATTCCAATATCAAATTCCAAATCTCGAGGAACTCACGGAATCATTTGCAGATAGAAAACCATTATACTTTACATCCATTGACTTGTCAAAGGGTTTCTTTCAGATGCCAATCGACGCTGATAGTACTGGCTTGACTGCTTTTAACACCTGTTACGGAACATTCAAATTCCAAAGGTTACCTATAGGTTTGAGCACGGCTCCAAGTAGTTTTCAGCTGCTGATGGATAAAGTCTTGAGAGGACTCACTTTTAGATCTTGCCTTTGTTACATTGACGATGTCCTTATCAGTTCACCAAATATGGAACAACACATGCACGATGTTGAAGATGTGTTCAAACGACTAGTGGCAGCAGGGTTAAAACTCAATCCCAAAAAGTGTACCTTCGCTGAAAAGTCTTGCGTTTTTCTTGGTCATCAGATTTCAGAAAATGGAATTTCTCCACCACCTGATCGAGTGGAAGCCATACAGAACATCAGCCCTCCAAAAGATGTGAAAGCTTTAAGGCGAATACTTGGATTTTTTAACTGGTTCAGGAAATTTATTCCAAACTATAGCGCAGAAGCACAACCTTTGATACGTCTCACACAGTCTGGTGTCTCCTTTTTCTGGACTAAGAAGCATCAAGATGCTCTTGACAAACTGAAATCATTGCTTACGAACTGCGATGTTCTCGCATTTCCTGATTTTACCAAGACATTCTATCTTGGCGTTGACACGTGTTCCAGAGGCATAGGTTATATGCTTTACCAAAAACAGGACTCACCTGAGGACTTCCGAGTGGTTCGCTTTGGATCAAAATCACTGAGACGATGGCAAAGGTCATACGGACCAACGAAGCTGGAACTTCTTGGAATGGTCACGGCTATTCTGGATTGCGCATCATACTTGCGAGGAGCCAAGTTCGTTGTAGAATGCGACCATCAAGCCCTTAAACCTTTATTTCAAAAGCAAATGAAAGGAGCAATTTATGAGAGATGGATAGCTATTCTACAACAATTCACGTTTGAGATTAGATACAAGCCAGCAAGCCAGATGCAAGTTGCCGACACCCTTTCACGATCTCCCCAGAGATATCCTGATTTCCAAAGTCCAGAAGAAGACGATCCTCACTTCCCCTACATCACGGAGAAAACTGGGACTATTGTATTACCGGAGGGTCACCAACTGAAAAGTTTATTTGTTGACAGTTCCGATGAATCGTCTTCGTTTCCCAATGAAGTCAACAATGTGCAAACATTGCCCCCAGCTATACCACCTTCACATTTGGATGATTTTCAGAAACACTTAGCAGATTCCCTCCAACAAGAACGGGTTTATGACGCGGACACAGAAGATAATGATTTTGATTACGGTAGATTAACTAGGAAGAAAAGGAAGTCCAAAAGGCACGCAGTGACAACAAGTGAAAGAGATTCCCATAGAGAGGAAAGTCCTCCTGTAGAACAGACGGATAGTGTCTCTTCATTCGAATCAACACCGCAAGAACAAAGAGAACAGACACTTTCCTTAGGAGATTCCCATGTAGATTTTACAGAGCAGGAGACAGTTGATCAAGATAACACTTTCAATAAGGATGTTGAACAACATGTCACAGCTTCTCCAGGACTTAACACAGAGGATTCCATTGACACAGATGCGGTACATTCTTCAGCTGCCGATTATTTTTCTGAGGTTTGGATAAGAGTTCGCGATATGGACATATTTTCACAAGGTTCTTTTGACCTTGATACTGTTAAGAACCTACAACGCAAGGACACAACATTGTGCCACATCATTCATTACCTGCAAGATGGAAGATTACCTGCTTCTCAAAAGGATTCTAGGCGAATCATGTTAGAAAGTTCAGATTATGTATTTGCAAATGACGTTTTGTTCCATTCGCGCATTTCAAAGTGCAAAGGAACAAGATCACTGCAGCAATATCAGCTGGTGCTTCCTGAGGTGATGATCAAAACTGTCATAGAACTACATCACAACTCGCCTATGGCAGGACATGGAGGTATACAGCATACTTTGGATAGCATCAAGGATTCGTATTATTTTCCATGTATGGCAACCCGCATAGCAGAGTATGTAAGGTCGTGTCCACAATGTCAAGAACGGAAAGTAACTCGAGCACATACAAAAACTGGTATAGTTGCATTTCCCACACCATCTCGATCTTTTGAGGTTTGGCAACTTGATTTGTATGGGCCAGTACCTGTTTCCAAGAATGGCAATTTGTATGTGTTTACCGCGGTGGACCAATTTAGCAAATATCTCTTTGCTGTTCCTATCCGGAACAAAGATGCAGTTACAGTCTCGGAGGCAATATACTCATTGATGACGACTTTCGGAACCTGTAACGCTTTTGTGTCTGACCAAGGGTCAGAGTTTCTTTCCACTTGTACGAAGGAAGTTTGCCGTTTGCTTGATATAAAGAAGGAATATACTCCGAGTTTCTCTCATCATTGTCTCGGCTCAGTGAAGAGAACGCATAGAACATTAGCGGAACGTTTGACACCTTTCATTACAGATGGCCACCAGTGGGACAAAGTACTATCCTCTGTTGTTTTCTCTATGAACAATACAGTGAATGCGACATTAGGATATAGTCCGTTCGAAATAGTGTTTGGGTTTCGTCCACACTTCCCATTGTCTACTCACACACTTCCAGTTGAACTTCGCTCTCTTCCAAAAGACTATCACGACTATGTTTTGTCAATGGCAAAGCGTTTAGAAGTCGTGCGACAGGAAGTGAAGATATCTGCTGAATCAGCTAAGGCATCGTATGTGGAAAGGGCATATTCCAAGATTCATCCCTTGAACCTTAGTGCTGGTGACTATGTGTATTTACTCAAGACCCCTTCAGGTCAAGGTCAGAAGTTTCAACCACGTTATTCTGGTCCCTACGTCGTCAACGATGTCATGTCAGATCACCTTGTGCGTCTACTAGATACAGATTCTGGAAAACTTCTCCCACGTCCCATTCACAAGGACAGACTGAAGGTAGCATTTGTTCGCGTCCCAGAACCTACAGGCTATTTTTTACTTGCTGTCAAGAAAACTATCATCTCACAAAATGAGCAAAATGACGCTTATGTGGCTACTGCAGATGTGGATCAACACCCCCATGACGATTTTGATCAACCTACAGATATTGATCTTACCCAGAGATCTGAGGATTTGTCAAACGACAGCACAAATTCATCTGCTTCAAATAATACTGGAAAGCCCACCGGCCCAGTTTCATTAGGCAATAATAATAGCAAATCCATTTCAATTCTGCCAAGACAAATTCGCGACTTGTTTCCATTGATTCCGAAGCCCCGTCAAAATTTACAAAGTGTACCACAGTCACAATCAACCGAGACGGTGATTTTAGATTTGCCTGGTCGCCCGTAACGTGCTCGTCAGAAGCCACTTCGCTTCAGAGACTCAGATCACGTGGATCCGGCGGAAGTTTCCAACACGACGTCAGACAAGGACAAAGTTAAACGCGTCCGTGCGATGAGGAATGTAGGAAAAGGAAATGAGTACTTAGCACATTTGAAGGGTGAGCCAGCCCAAAATGCCAGATGGTTTTCTTTTCTTGACCTAGACGTAAAAACAAGGTCAAAGATTCGTGCCCGACCACCTCCCCTAGTATAGATATTTGGCATGACATTGCTTACATTTGTAATACCATATTATAAAATGATTTACATTGTGTTTCTCATTGAACGAATGATTACTTTATTGAATTTCTTTATGTCCATTGCAAGACGATTTGTCGTAGTGAAATGATTTATATTTGATGATTTATATAGGTGATCGAGTGATGAATATAATGTGCTGGTTTTGCAAGAGTTTTATTTCACAATATACTGAACTGTATTAGAATATAACATTATCATTGCAAGTAATCACATATTGTATGGTTGTATTTGATATTTGATATGCTATTGATATAGCAGAGGAAACTTAAGGTTGTTTGTTTGCTTTGTTTGAATATTTTTCATGGTTTACTCTATAACTGAAATCACATGGTATAATACATTATTGTACACAACATGTTGATATTGCAAGTTAAAAGTTTATATATATGTATAAATAACAAAGTTAGTATTACCACAAAGGATTTAGCATTTAGCATGTTACTGGTATTATTTTATTATTGAATGACAAGCTTGATGGGTTTCAGAATGATAATCTGCATTTGATCTACTGTATCAAATGTAATCATTCTTGAGTTCATAGTTGAATACATGTGTACTGTATATAGCATCTTGTATAGGTACAAGGTGTATTTTTTATGATTGTTGTATCTTAAAATTTGTATGTGCCTTAAGTTTTGATTTCTTGAATATTGTAGAAGTCATGAATATTTACTAAAGTTTAATACAATTCTTGTTAAATTACTGAAATTAATATCATTTTAAATGTAGCTTAATAACTTGTTTTTTGTATGTGAAGTTCTTTTACCCATTCTATTAAGTCTGCATCCTTGTATTTGTCTTCCAGAATTGCGCAGCTGGAGGGTAGCTATAGGTATGATGTAGACTTGGTGTTGTGTGAGGGAGGTTTTCTTACAGATATACTCGTTTTTTTATAGTTGCATTTAAATTAATAGTATAAAATTCTTGATTTCTGTATTTCATTGTCATTTCATGTCATGTAATCAGATATCTCACGACCAGTTGTTAATTTCACAGGGTTCAATTTTTTAAGGGGGGCATGTTATGTATATGGTGTTACTGGTCTGTGAGATATCTTATAGTATTATGGTCTAAGAACTCCATTCCGGATATTGTTGTTTATTTCTAATTTTGTTTTATTAGTTTGTACTTGATTCCGGATATGTTGGTCCGAGATATGTTTTATAATTAGTTGAATAAAATGGCGACAACATATCAAGACGCTCGTCCTCCTTATTAAAATATAGATAATCTACTCCTCTCACAGCCTGTCAGCAACGACATATTACATTGGTAATGGAACTAAAATGGAAACGGGATGTTGGATTAGGTAGAGTGAATTACATGGAAAGGGGGTGTTGGATTTTGAGCAGAGATTAACGCCGAAAAGGGGTGTTTAATTTGGTACAGAGCATGAAATAGAAAAGGGGTGCTGAATTTAGTAGAGAGAATGAAATGGAAAATAAGTGCTTGATTTAGTATAGAGCAGGGGGTGCTGTATTTTGTTCAGGGAATTAACTAGAAAAGGAGTGCTTGAGTTGGTACAAAGCATTTTAAAATGGAAAAGAGTTGCTAGATTTAGTAGAGAGAAGGAAATGGAAAAGGGGTGCTACATTTGGTAGATAACATTAAATGAAAAAGGGGTTGTTGGATTCGGTACAGAGAATGAAAACGAAAAGTGGTGTTGAATTTGGTACAAAGTATTTAATGAAAAAGGGGTGTTGGATTTTGTGCAGAGAATAACGCGGAAAAGGAGTGCTTGATTTGGTACAAAGTACGAAATGTAAAAGGTGAATTAAGTAGAGAATAAAATGTAAAGAGGATACTGGATTAAGTACAGAGAACTACATAAACCACAAATAGCACGGGTAGGCTATCGACATAACACCAAGGACGGTCATTGACAGTGTCATCCCTACCACTTCATATAAACACGGGTAGTTTATCGACCAATGGACAACACCAATGACGTCATTGTCATCCTACCACTTCATATAAACACGGGTAGTTTATCGACCAATGGACAACACCAATGACGTCATTGTCATCCTACCACTTCTTATAAACACGGGTAGTTTATCGACTAATGGACAACACCTAGGACGGACATTGTCATCCTACCACCTCATATAAACACGGGTAGTTTATCGACCAATGGACAACACCAATGACGTCATTGTCATCCTACCACTTCATATAAACACGGGTAGTTTATCGACCAATGGACAACACCAATGACGTCATTGTCATCCTACCACTCCATATAAACACGGGTAGTTTATCGACCAATGGACAACACAAATGACGTCATTGTCATCCTACCACTTCATATAAACACGGGTAGTTTATCGACCAATGGACAACACCAATGACGTCATTGTCATCCTACCACTTCGTATAAACACGGGTAGTTTATCGACCAATGGACAACACCAATGACGTCATTGTCATCCTACCACTTCTTATAAACACGGGTAGTTTATCGACTAATGGACAACACCTAGGACGGACATTGTCATCCTACCACCTCATATAAACACGGGTAGTTTATCGACCAATGGACAGCACCAATGACTTCATTGTCATCCTACCACTTCATATAAACACGGGTAGTTTATCGACCAATGGACAACACCAATGACGTCATTGTCATCCTACCACTCCATATAAACACGGGTAGTTTATCGACCAATGGACAACACCAATGACGTCATTGTCATCCTACCACTTCATATAAACACGGGTAGTTTATCGACCAATGGACAACACCAATGACGTCATTGTCATCCTACCACTTCATATAAACACGGGTAGTTTATCGATTAATGGACAACACCAATGACGTCATTGTCATCATACCACTTCATATAAACACGGGTAGTTTATCGACTAATGGACAACACCAATGACGTCATTGTCATCCTACCACTTCATATAAACACGGGTAGTTTATCGACTAATGGACAACACCAATGACGTCATTGTCATCCTACCACTCCATATAAACACGGGTAGTTTATCGACTAATGGACAACACCTAGGACGGACATTGTCATCCTACCACCTCATATAAACACGGGTAGTTTATCGTCTAATTGACATTATACCATACGTTATCTCCAAAGGTTGACCCTTTACACTGACTAAAACATCCGTATAGTGCCATATTGTTCACATTTACACAATTGTTTGATCAGGAGCTGGATGTACCATGTTGTAACAGACGGTTACGTAACACACCTTTGTATAGCAGATATATAACCTATACACCAGAGTACTCGTAGGTACCAGGGACTTTATCAGAAAAGACCTGTTTATGTAACTGCTTGGCAGTTAGGAGAACATAAATGTTAGTAAAGTAAAGGCCGAGGTGTATGACGATGGTTTATACTTAGGTGGTGTATACCTGACCCAAGCTGTACATCATGTTCAATGCTGTCCCTTCATGTTCCGACATTGATGTTCGTCACTGATGTCTAACACGCATACACGTCCTAGAAAATGACAGCTGGGAATGGCACATTCGGCTGGAATAATGGACAATACATCAGACAAATGTCACTGCTAGCGGACAATCAAATAATGATTGACATAGAATATATATTTGTTAATATTGTAATTTATCGTATTAATCACATAAATTGGTAACATTGTTATCGAACCTTGTTATCACAGAAATGGGTAACTGACATTGTTATCACAGAAATGGGTAACTGACATTGTTATCACAGAAATGGGTAACTGACATTGTTATCAACCTTGTTATCACAGATATGGGTAACTGACAGTGTTATCGACCTTGTTATCACAGAAATGGGTAACTGACAGTGTTATCAACCTTGTTATCACAGAAATGGGTAACTGACAGTGTTATCGATCGTAAATATCACATAAATGGGTAACTGACATTGTTATCAACCTTGTTATCACAGAAATGGGTAACTGACAGTGTTATCGACCTTGTTATCACAGAAATGGGTAACTGACATTGTTATCAACCTTGTTATCACAGGAATGGGTAACTGACAGTGTTATCGAACCTTGTTATCACAGAAATGGGTAACTGACATTGTTATCAACCTTGTTATCACAGAAATGGGTAACTGACATTGTTATCAACCTTGTTATCACAGAAATGGGTAACTGACATTGTTATCAACCTTGTTATCACAGAAATGGTTAACTGACAGTGTCATCACAGAAATGGGTAACTGACAGTGTTATCGACCTTGTTATCACAGAAATGGGTAACTGGCATTGTTATCAACCTTGTTATCCCAGAAATGGGTAACTGACATTGTTATCGAACCTTGTTATCACCGAAATGGGTAACTGACATTGTTATCAACCTTGTTATCACAGAAATGGGTAACTGACAGTGTTATCAACCTTGTTATCACAGAAATGGGTAACTGACATTGTTATCGAACCTTGTTATCACAGAAATGGGTAACTGACATTGTTATCACAGAAATGGGTAACTGACATTGTCATCAATCTTGTTATCACAGAAATGGGTAACTGACAGTGTTATCACAGAAATGGGTAACTGACAGTGTTATCGACCTTGTTATCACAGAAATGGGTAACTGACATTGGCATCAATCTTGTTATCACAGAAATGGGTAACTGACAGTGTTATCAACCTTGTTATCACAGAAATGGGTAACTGACAGTGTTATCGATCGTAATTATCACAGAAATGGGTAACTGACATTGTTATGGATCGTAAATATCACAGAAATGGGTAACTGACATTGTTATGGATCGTAAATATCACAGAAATGGGTAACTGACAGTGTTATCGATCGTAAATATCACAGAAATGGGTAACTGACATTATTATCAAACCTTGTGGAAAAAAATATGGGTAACTAACATTTTTTATCGATCCTTTTAATTAGTCGATATATAATTGCAGTTAATTCATGCAAAACAAAACAACATGTTGAAACGAGTTAGAAATAAACAATAATCTTGTTCCATCCGAAATGTTAGAGATCCCTAAAAAGAAAGCGTACATATAATAAAAAACAATGAAATCTTTCATGGTTGATTTTCATATAAATTCCACGAGCACGACATAATAGCGATTATTTTTGCCAAACAAATGAAATATAAACTTCCATGTACTATTCAAAGACACACAATTAAATTTCCGATCCGTTTAATTTTTATAGACAACGATAAACAAACCGATGGGATTGACGGTGTAACTATCATTGGGAATTAAAGAAAACATCTATCATTGATAATATGATTGATCTGACAAGTTTTGATGATATTGGAATCGTAACGATAGTCTGTTTGTGTATAAACGTGGTAATGTTTTAGGCAATGCTTGAGGTCAGAGACTCGAAATAGAGTATTGTACCATTTACGACAACAGAGGCACCGACATTAAAACGGAGCCAGGGTTACATTTTTATTGGAATATTTGCAAATGTATTCCATAAATGAACAACTGGTTTAATTATTTCCGTATATGCTTATCAAAGCTACTAGTAAATCATTGTAGGAGGTTATGGATGTTTATAGCCATCGATGTGTTACATAACAACACACATCTTGAGCTATGATCATGTATTTGTTTTCAGTAATGAAAAGTGTGCTTTGAGGAAAATGAGATCTCGTATAGGAAAGTTAGTATCGTAAGGAACGCCTGCACAATTGACTAATCCTCTTTTAACTACCCCGTAAGCAACATTGACACTGTTTGCGAGAATGAGAAATATAGATTCCTGGTTCTCACAGCAAATTTCCTAGAGACGGACACCATCACTGTTGACTTTCCTGTTTGGCGGGTGAATATGCAGGAACAAAAGCCGCATGCGGAGTTTAGTGACGGGGCCTTAGTAGTAGGACTCGGATTGTTTTGACGTCTTCTCGAGCAAACCTTTCAACAAGTTATGTAACATGTCCATTAGAATAGCTTTTTATGTCCGTCTTAGAACGTTTATTGACAGAAAGATAGTGGAAATAAAAGGTTAAGCATTTCAAGAATTGATAATAATCTTGGTATTCCATTTGTTTTAAATCGAAAAAAAAAGTTTTACGCATTCTTTTCCCAGGGTCGTAGCACAAAATAAGGGAAGGAACTATGTTGTGGGAGAGGCCGTAAGACGGTTCGACCAAAGTTTAGCACATAAATCAATGGCTTTGTTTTATTCTTCAACTAAATTCTTCCTACTGTATGTAGCATTTAATAGTTTAGTTTTACCAGCATTCGTTTATTGTCGTCTTCGCGTATCTTTGTGTACCTCAATGGGATATGGTTATAGTCCCAACCAATCGGCGATCTATGGTGTGAATATGTTTACAGTCCCAACCAATCAGCGATCTATGTTGTGAATATGTTTACAGTCCCAACCAATCAGCGATCTATGGTGTGAATATGTTTACAGTCCCAACCAATCGGCGATCTATGGTGTGAATATGTTTACAGTCCCAACCAATCAGCGATCTATGGTGTGAATATGTTTACAGTCCTAACCAATCAGCGATCTATGGTGTGAATATGTTTACAGTCCTAACCAATCGGCGATCTATGGTGTGAATATGTTTACAGTCCCAACCAATCGGCGATCTATGGTGTGAATATGTTTCAGTCCAAACTAATCAGGGATTTACAGTGTGAATATGTTTACAGTCCCAACCAATCAGTGATCTACAGTGTGAATATGATTACCGTCCTAACCAATCAGTGATCTACATTTTGAAAATGTTTACAATCCCAACCAATCAGTGATCTACATTTTGAAAATGTTTATAGTCCCAACCAATCAGTGATCTACAATGTGAATATGTGTATAGTCCCAACCAATCAGTGATCTACAATGTGGATATGTGTACAGTCCCAACCAATCAGTGATCTACAATGCGAATATGTGTATAGTCCCAACCAATCAGTGATCTACAGTGTGAATTCTTAATTTTAGTACATTTAAATCGTGGAAAGAAACCATCAAGTCTACATTTATGTCTATTCGTTGATCACATGTCCGTGTTTTAGTACCTAATGATGCTACTCCGGGATCCACGACCACTAGATAGTTGTGTTTTGCGACATCTGTATAGATGAATATACATCTAGTATAACGAAGTAGGTTTATTCTCCTGAAAACACCACGATTTTTCACTTACCTTTATATATATATGTATATATATAGTTGCATCTGATTTCATAACATGCAGTCATAGATTACATACAAACTTAACAGCTTTTATATGAAAGGAGTTTGTAGCGGCGAAAATACCCTGATAATGTAATACACGCTTTGTTTTAACTTGGGATGTCTGTCAATATTAACGAAAAGAAAGTTGCAAAAGAAAAGCATCTTGATAGGCCTGGCTTTGGAAAACACTCTCTTTCTGTCTATTCATTCGGAAATGTGAACGTGCGGCAATGACCACGTTGGAAATTTAGTTTCTCGTCATTCGATGTTTTGAATATTTAGGAAAATACCCCTGTTATCTCCATTGCTCTCGTCAAATTTCAAAAACGTTATCATTATTTTTTACCAATTTTGTCTCGGAATCTTTAGTTATTTCTATCATGTTTTGAATTGAATTATGGTTTGGTAGTGTAAGTTATTATATTGGGAACTACAGATCGATATGCCAGGGTGTTATTTATTTTGTGTATAATTATATATTTGGCATGATCACTAAAACGTACGTCAAACAGCGTGCATTTGTCTGGTTCTACATCTATCGACTGACGTAACCCAAGCACACGTGTCTCTCTCATATACCTTCATCACCTTTTGCCTTCATAATTTCGCTTAGGCAACGTGCACCATTATTTTCTATATTAAGCTTACTGCTTAGTGTATTAATTGAGTTTGCTTTTTGCTTACAAAATCCATGTCCCTTATAAGTTGTTTTTTTTTTTTTTTTTTTTGCAATATGTTTCTCTATGGCTAATCCATCGAGAATATGATATATAACTGTAACATGATATATAACTAATATGATATATAGAGGTTACACAACGGGTCGTTGTTTGATATGGAATTTATTTCACACGAGTAAGTTATTTTTTAAAAGTTACAAAAGACACGAGCTTTAGCGAGTGTTTTTTGCAACTTTTAAAAAATAACTTACGAGTGTGAAATAAATTCCATATCCAACAATTTCGAGTCGTGTGACCTGTTTCTACCACAATAATATCGGCTTGAATCAAAGGGAAACGTGGCCAAGTATAATTTCGCGTATGCAAATAAAGTGTACCGGTGACGTCCGGGACCCGGTGATGTGACGTCATTAGATTATTGATGACGTCAATAACAATTGCAGCTTGGGTCAAAGTTCACCGTGTTAGCCAATCAAAATGCGTACAGAGTTTATACCACGTGTGGTATAAACAGATTGTTAATCAACAGCTGTAATGATTAACTGATGGTCTGAGAGTTGAATAACACAGGGTATTGTGGAAGAAATAACTGTAATATGATATATAACTAATATGATATATAACTGTATCTGCAAATACGTTTCTGTGTTTCCAAAACGTTTTTGTCTCCTGTATTACCAAAAATAGTAATCTGTAATCTTGTTTATGTCACAGAGTAGTCGCGATTTTTCTATAAAAGAGGTAACCCGTTACATACGAAGTATTAACCATTAAAGATGGTGTGAAAATTATAAATAATGAGTGCGTTCTTTGGACAGAGATATACATACCCTCGTGTAGGAGTTTACATGGCAAGCACCTATATAGCATCTTACAATCGTGTATAGATAGCCCTCATCACAGATCACGCCCACTAATTGAAAAAATAAAATAAAAAAACAGTCTCCTGTTGGTACATAAAAAACCAAATAGTCAAAACCTATGTAATCATGCAATTGTAGAATTATTTAAATCGCTTGCGTAAGTTTGCTGTTTGTTCTTTTGTACAATTCTTCAGTGAAGTTAAACAGTCTTTGCAGTCTTTAACACAATATTAAGCAAATACCTTGTCATACAGTCTTTAAAGTCTGTATGAACTCTTTAGCGAAGTACCTTGTCATACAGTCTTTAAAGTCTGTACGGACCCTTTAGAGAAGTACCTTGTCATACAGTCTTTAAAGTCTGTATGAACTCTTTAACGAAGTACCTTGTCATACAGTCTTTAAAGTCTGTATGAACTCTTTAACGAAGTACCTTGTCATACAGTCTTTAAAGTCTGTATGAACTCTTTAGCGAAGTACCTTGTCATACAGTCTTTAAAGTCTGTATGAACTCTTTAACGAAGTACCTTGTCATACAGTCTTTAAAGTCTGTATGAACTCTTTAACGAAGTACCTTGTCATACAGTCTTTAAAGTCTGTATGAACTCTTTAGCGAAGTACCTTGTCATACAGTCTTTAAAGTCTGTACGGACCCTTTAGAGAAGTACCTTGTCATACAGTCTTTAAAGTCTGTATGAACTCTTTAACGAAGTACCTTGTCATACAGTCTTTAAAGTCTGTATGAACTCTTTAACGAAGTACCTTGTCATACAGTCTTTAAAGTCTGTATGAACTCTTTAGCGAAGTACCTTGTCATACAGTCTTTAAAGTCTGTATGAACTCTTTAACGAAGTACCTTGTCATACAGTCTTTAAAGTCTGTATGAACTCTTTAACGAAGTACCTTGTCATACAGTCTTTAAAGTCTGTATGAACTCTTTAGCGAAGTACCTTGTCATACAGTCTTTAAAGTCTGTATGAACTCTTTAGCGAAGTATCTTGTCATACAGTCTTTAAAGTCTGTATGAACTCTTTAACGAAGTACCTTGTCATACAGTCTTTAAAGTCTGTATGAACTCTTTAACGAAGTACCTTGTCATACAGTCTTTAAAGTCTGTATGAACTCTTTAACGAAGTACCTTGTCATACAGTCTTTAAAGTCTGTATGAACTCTTTAACGAAGTACCTTGTCATACAGTCTTTAAAGTCTGTATGAACTCTTTAACGAAGTACCTTGTCATACAGTCTTTAAAGTCTGTATGAACTCTTTAACGAAGTACCTTGTAATACAGTCTTTAAAGTGTGTATGAACTCTTTAGTGAAGTACCTTGTCATACAGTCTTTAAAGTCTGTACGGACTCTTTAGTGAAGTACCTTGTCATACAGTCTTTAAAGTCTGTACGGACTCTTTAGTGAAGTACCTTGTCATACAGTCTTTAAAGTCTGTATGAACTCTTTAACGAAGTACCTTGTCATACAGTCTTTAAAGTCTGTATGAACTCTTTAGTGAAGTACCTTGTCGTACAGTCTTTAAAGTCTGTACGGACTCTTTAGTGAAGTACCTTGTCATACAGTCTTTAAAGTCTGTACGGACTCTTTAGTGAAGTACCTTGTCATACAGTCTTTAAAGTCTGTATGAACTCTTTAACGAAGTACCTTGTAATACAGTCTTTAAAGTGTGTATGAACTCTTTAGTGAAGTACCTTGTCATACAGTCTTTAAAGTCTGTACGGACTCTTTAGTGAAGTACCTTGTCATACAGTCTTTAAAGTCTGTACGGACTCTTTAGCGAAGAATCTTGTCATACAGTCTTTAAAGTCTGTACGGACTCTTTAGTGTAGTACCTTGTCATACAGTCTTTAAAGTCTGTACGGACTCTTTAGCGAAGTACCTTGTCATACAGTCTTTAAAGTCTGTACGGACTCTTTAGCGAAGAATCTTGTCATACAGTCTTTAAAGTCTGTACGGACTCTTTAGCGAAGAATCTTGTTATACAGTCTTTAAAGTCTGTACGGACTCTTTAGCGAAGTACCTTGTCATACAGTCTTTAAAGTCTGTACGGACTCTTTAGCGAAGTACCTTGTCATACAGTCTTTAAAGTCTGTACGGACTCTTTAGCGAAGTACCTTGTCATACAGTCTTTAAAGTCTGTACGGACTCTTTAGTGAAGTACCTTGTCATACAGTCTTTAAAGTCTGTATGAACTCTTTAGCGAAGTACCTTGTCATACAGTCTTTAAAGTCTGTATGAACTCTTTAGCGAAGTACCTTGTCATACAGTCTTTAAAGTCTGTATGAACTCTTTAGCGAAGTACCTTGTCAAACAGTCTTTGAAGTCTGTATCATTGCAATCAGTTGGGCTTCATTTTTTTGTCACGGTTGTTCGCTCATCAAATACCATATAAATGTTCTACTTGATGCCAGTCCGCAAAATGTTTTTCTGAAAAGCAAATTTGGTTTCATTTGATTAACACACCGTTGCTTTACACGCAATCGAAATGAGACAGGTATACCAATAATCTTTTGTGGATGACCTGTCTCTACTCCTCTAGTCTGCACCCACTTTGATATGCTACCTTCCGCTATGTACAGTTATATTAAATGAGTTGAATGTCGATAAAATCATGTGGAGGACTTTGTGCCGCCCTAGCTGTTAAGGAGGTGGTGGACATGTATACTATAGTTGTGTTTACATTTGTCTTTGTTATTTCTGCGTAAGCCTAATCACCACAAGTAAACATCAATGATTGTATATTACGGGTTTGATTAGCTTCATAAAAGGACAATGAAATGCAAAAATAAATAATCAGTGTTAGAATCATAAAGTTCGTTTATCTAAAACTGCGCATGGCTTAAAATACAAGTTGACAACTTATTAAATGAGATAGGAAAGGAAACTTGTCAGGTTCCAATAGACATATGTCGCTTGTATAACAGATATATTATTCTATACATGTAGCAAGTAAATGTCTGTTCCAAAGGTACATATGTAATTCGGCATAATAGACGAAATCCCCAAGGAGTTATAGTCTTGTGGATTAGATTCCTTGAGGACGCCCACAGACGGGCTCAGTCTTAGCAAAGAAGTACAGTTTGCTATCAAAAGTATATCTTACAGATCAACATCAGTGAGATGCTACACATTACGTCTCTCGATGCTACCAATCTCAAAAAAGCCCCCATTCGTTAATTATGAGAAATTTCTTTCCCTGGAAAGGCAAACTGCATTACTAATTTATGGTTGTGACATTTACTGGCATACTGGGTTATGTTAACCACACGACAAAGGCAATAATCTTACTAATTTATGGCTGTGAAATTTACTGGTATACTGGGTTATGTTAACCACACGACAAAGGCAACCTACTGAGGGTGAAGTTATTATATTGTCTTGTTCACAACATTTTCGTCGATTTTGGTGGCAATAATTTCCAACAGATTGCTGAGAAACAGGTGGAATATATTTATATTTGTATGGAGACTCATTAGTAAGTACAGAGATAATACGACCAAGGGTTCCGCTATAGTTAGTACACAGATAATACGACCATGGGTTCCGCTATAGTAAGTACACAGGTAATACGACCATGGGTTCTGCTATAGTTAGCGTCTTCCTTCTGTTTATCGGGTTGGCAAGCGTCCTAAAAATCTAGGTCAAGTACGGATTATGAAATATTCTCAGATGTGAGTAAGGGAGGTGACAAAATAAATCCATGTCTTAGACGACATGCCATCATGTTCATATGGGGCTGATAATATTGAAGACCTTTTTATTTTACTTTTATATAGGTAAATCGAATGACGATGTGTTAAAAACTAATCAGACACTGACTATGTCGATGCCCAATAGAGGTTGAGTCTTGACTAAGTACGAAATGTATCTACAGATGACAGAAACAATTATATCGCCGCTGAATGTTATAGAATGACGAAAGCCTGACTATTAATAGATGTTTTTTTCTGTAATTGCAGGACGAGGTTAACCAGGTTTTAACAACAAACGTCTGGCTTGAACAGGTATGTACATGTTTTTATTATTATATTATTGTTACAAAGCTAAATATCCACATTTGTTGTGAAGTTAATATCTCATATGAAATCCACGGTATTAAATGGGTGTGAAGATACGTAACATCTCCTATAAAATCCACGGTAATATATCAGGTGTGAAGTTAATATCTGACATGGCATCCACGGTAATATATCAGGTGTGAAGTTAATATCTGACATGGCATCCACGGTAATATATCAGGTGTGAAGTTAATATCTGACATGACATCCACGGTAAAATATGTGATGTGAAGTTGGTATACCATTTGAAATCCACAGTGGTAAATTGGGTATGAAGTTAATATTTCATATGAAATACACGGTGAAAAATCCCTATTTATGGTTTATAAATACGGAAAATCATTCCTTACTTACCTAATCTAGTTTAACACTGTTGTATGACTGTTATCATTATGGAGTTCCGTACTGTAACAGTCGTTTGTATGCCGTATTTGGACTTCATGTATTCTACCTAATCTAACAAAAAAATGCCCACACCGTCAAACAAATGGCTGTTATCTGGGCTAATGATTGCACCCAATCAAAATTTATTCTCGCTTTGATCAAGGAAGTGTCCATGTTGAATAATTGTGTAATTACGTGTACCTACTTTAAGTAAAATAAGGTTTCAGAAGCAATTGCGATAGATTATGGGACCTCGTTTCTGATCCGGGAACGCTACGGTAATAACTGATGGATTAGTCAGGGAAGATAATTTCGTTTGATTCCTTCCATTAAGTTTATTTATTATAGTTCACTCCGCCCGTAGCACGAACAATGCACATTTCGTCCCATAGATTTTGACATAGAGTAATTTGCTAGTTGATTACATCTCCTGTATGTGAACTGAAACCTTGTAAGAGCTCAAAACAGCATTATTATAAATCAGCATCTCCTCAATGCAACAAATAAATGAGACGTTTATTTGAAATGAATTGACTACTGAACATTTCAGAGGCAAAAAAAAGATAGTAAATTTTTGCAGTACATTGCATAATGTTGTCTGATTCAATACTTCAATGATTTATTCTTTAGTGTTACTACAATCACGGAAGCCGTGAACATCCCCTTATGAACATTCCAACTTTCAACGTTATCCCTGCAGACCAACACGTGATCCAAACATACTAACACGTGATTCCTACAGACCAACACGTGATCCAAACATACTAACACGTGATCAAAACAGACCAACACGTGAACCCTACATACCAACACGTGATCCCTACATATAATGTACCAACACGTGATCCCCACATACCAACACGTGATCCCTACATACCAACACGTGATACATACATACCAACACGTGATCCCTACATACCAACACATGATTCCTACATACCAACACGTAATTCCTACATACCAACACGTGATCCCTACATACCAACACGTAATACCTACATACCAACACGTGATCCCTACATACCAACACGTGATCCCTACATACCAACACGTAATACCTACATACCAACACGTAATACCTACATACCAACACGTGATCCCTACATACCAACACGTGATCTCTACATACCCACACGTGATCTCTACATACCAACACGTGATACCTACATACCAACACGTGATCTCTACATACCAACACGTAATACCTACATACCAACACGTAATACCTACATACCAACACGTGACCCCTACATACCAACACGTGATCCCTACATACCAACACGTGATCTCTACATACCAACACGTGATCTCTACATACCAACACGTAATACCTACATACCAACACGTAATACCTACATACCAATACGTGATCCCTACATACCAACACGTGATCCCTACATACCAACACGTAATACCTACATACCAACACGTAATACCTACATACCAACACGTAATTCCTACATACCAACACGTAATTCCTACATACCAACACGTAATACCTACATACCAACACGTAATACCTACATACCAACACGTGATCCATACATACCAACACGTGATCCCTACATACCAAACACGTGATCCCTACATACCAACACGTAATATCTACATACCAACACGTGATCCCTACATACCAACACGTAATACCTACATACCAACACGTGATCCCTAGATACCAACACGTGATCCCTACATACCAACACGTAATACCTACATACCAACACGTGATCCCTACATACCAACACGTGATCTCTACATACCAACACGTGATCTCTACATACCAACACGTGATACCTACATACCAACACGTGATCTCTACATACCAACACGTAATACCTACATACAAACACGTAATACCTACATACCAACACGTGATCCCTACATACCAACACGTGATCCCTACATACCAACACGTGATCTCTACATACCAACACGTGATCTCTACATACCAACACGTAATACCTACATACCAACACGTAATACCTACATACCAATACGTGATCCCTACATACCAACACGTGATCCCTACATACCAACACGTAATACCTACATACCAACACGTAATACCTACATACCAACACGTAATACCTACATACCAACACGTAATTCCTACATACCAACACGTAATACCTACATACCAACACGTAATACCTACATACCAACACGTAATACCTACATACCAACACGTGATCCATACATACCAACACGTGATCCCTACATACCAAACACGTGATCCCTACATACCAACACGTAATATCTACATACCAACACGTGATCCCTACATACCAACACGTAATACCTACATACCAACACGTGATCCCTAGATACCAACACGTGATCCCTACATACCAACACGTGATTCCTACATACCAACACGTGATACCTACATACCAACACGTGATCCCTGTAGACCAACACTTGATCTTTGCAGACCAACATGTGATCCCTGTAGACCAACACGTGATCCCTGTAGACCAACACGTAATACCTGCAGACCAACACGTGATCCCTGTAGACCAACACGTGATCCCTGCAGAGTTACACGTGATCCCTGTAGACCAACACGTGATCCCTGTAGACCAACACGTGATCCCTGTATACCAACACTAGAGACTTTCCACAGAATTTTAATATTTTAATTACCTGTCATTATAGGTTATGAAAATAAGAGTATATTTCCCGTCATTTTGCGCCATTGAGATGGTAGTAAATTACCTGACATTGTATGCCTTGCATGTCTGAATCGTCACCCATACGATTTATATAATGTGTGTCATTAGGAATAAATCGTTTAATTCTGGCATTAGGGTATAGAATATTGTTATCTCCAGACAGATAAGCAATCGGTCCCTAACACTGATATGAAAAGCATTGTGTGTTTCGGTATTGATCATATCTCTAAAAGCTGCTGAAACCTCAGTTATCTTATTAATCAATGTAATCAGTTTGTTTCACCTGTCAAATTGTCTATAATATACATAACAAAACACAATATTTACCATTGAATATTTCAGCGTGTATATGAATATAAAATAAGTTCCTTTATTTAAGATAACATCTGTAATAGGCATCGCGTTAATACTATTCTCAAAGCAGACAAGTATTTGTTTTATATGACGTTTAGTCAGAAGTATCGACACCCAGACCGAAACATGCCCATTAGACCAAGGCGGATTGCAAAGACGTCAACAGGAGACTGGATACGCTACCATCTGTAATAACTGAGGTGTGATAACACATTGACCGCTCCCTCTTGCGTATTCGCACCCCTCTCTCGTCAGAATCCTTTTTACATTTAATTCCAGTCTGACTAGAATGTATCCCCTTCTTCCAAATTTCCTTCATTTAATGTCAAAAAATTGTTGGTGCGAGCAAGTCCTAAATCCATGTAGACAGCATGCAAGTTGGCGAGTGGATGTGGGATTTATACATGTATGTGACTGAACGTTAGAGACAATAACTTATCTTGGTGGGAGTAGTAAAGTCAATGGTAGTGGAGTAAATTATCACTATATGGTGACGAGAGTTAATGATAACTATATGGTGACGAGAGTTGATGATAACTATATGGTGACGAGAGTTAATGATAACTATATGGTGACGAGAGTTAATGATAACTCTATGGTGACGAGAGTTAATGATCACTATATGGTGACAAGGGTTAATGATGACTATATGGTGACAAGAGTTAATGATAACTATATGGTGACGAGAGTTAATTATGACTATATGGTGACGAGAGTTAATGATAACTATATGATGACGAGAGTTAATGATAACTATATGGTGACGAGAGTTAATGATAACTATATGGTGACGAGAGTTAATGATGACTATATGGTGACGAGAGTTAATTATGACTATATGGTGACGAGAGTTAATTATGACTATATGGTGACGAGAGTTAATGATAACTATATAATGACGAGAGTTAATGATAACTATATGGTGACGAGAGTTAATGATAACTATATGGTGACGAGAGTTAATTATGACTATATGGTGACGAGAGTTAATTATGACTATATGGTGACGAGAGTTAATGATAACTATATAATGACGAGAGTTAATGATAACTATATGGTGACGAGAGTTAATGATAACTATATGGTGACGAGAGTTAATGATAACTATATGGTGACGAGAGTTAATGATAACTATATGATGACGAGAGTTAATGATAACTATATGGTGACGAGAGTTAATGATAACTATATGGTGACGAGAGTTAATGATAACTATATGGTGACGAGAGTTAATGATAACTATATGGTGACGAGAGTTAATGATAACTATATGGTGACGAGAGTTAATGATAACTATATGATGACGAGAGTTAATGATAACTATATGGTGACAAGGGTTAATGATAACTATATGGTGACGAGGTTAATGATAACTATATGGTGACAAGGGTTAATGATGACTATATAATGACGAGAGTTAATGATAACTATATGATGACGAGAGTAAATGATAACTATATGATGACGAAAGTTAATGATAACTATATGATGACGAGAGTTAATGATAACTATATGGTGACGAGAGTTAATGATAACTATATGATGACGAGAGTTAATGATAACTATATGGTGACGAGAGTTCATGATAACTATATGATGACGAGAGTTAATGATAACTATATGGTAACGAGAGTTAATGATAACTATATGGTGACGAGAGTTAATGATAACTATATGGTGACGAGAGTTCATAATAACTATATGATGACGAGAGTTAATGATAACTATATGATAACGAGAGTTAATGATAACTATATGGTGACGAGAGTTAATGATAACTATATGGTGACGAGAGTTAATGATAACTATATGGTGACGAGAGTTAATGATAACTATATGGTGACGAGAGTTAATGATAACTATATGGTGACAAGGGTTAATGATGACTATATGGTGACGAGAGTTAATGATAACTATATGATGACGAGAGTTAATGATAACTATATGATGACGAGGGTTAATGATAACTTTATGGTGACGAGAGTTAATGATAACTATATAATGACGAGGGTTAATGATAACTTTATGGTGACGAGAGTTAATGATAACTATATAATGACGAGGGTTAATGATAACTTTATGGTGACGAGAGTTAATGATAACTATATGGTGACGAGAGTTAATGATAACTGTATGGTGACAAGGGTTAATGATAACTATATAATGACGAGAGTTAATGATTACTTTATGGTGACGAGAGTTAATGATAACTATATGATGACGAGAGTTAATGATAACTTTATGGTGACGAGAGTTAATGATCACTATATGATGACGAGAGTTAATGATTACTTTATGGTGACGAGAGTTAATGATAACTATATGATGACGAGGGTTAATGATAACTTTATGGTGACGAGAGTTAATGATAACTATATGGTGACGAGAGTTAATGATAACTATATGGTGACATGGGTTAATGATAACTATATGGTGACATGGGTTAATGATGACTATATGGTGACGAGAGTTAATGATGACTATATGATGACGAGAGTTAATGATAACTATATGATGACGAGAGTTAATGATAACTATATGGTGACGAGAGTTAATAATAACTATATGGTGACGAGAGTTAATGATAACTATATAATGACGAGAGTTAATGATAACTATATGATGACGAAAGTTAATGATAACTATATGGTGACGAAAGTTAATGATAACTATATGATGACGAGAGTTAATGATAACTATATGGTGACAAGGGTTAATGATGACTATATGGTGACGAGAGTTAATGATAACTATATGATGACGAGAGTTAATGATAACTATATGATGACGAGGGTTAATGATAACTTTATGGTGACGAGAGTTAATGATAACTATATAATGACGAGGGTTAATGATAACTTTATGGTGACGAGAGTTAATGATAACTATATAATGACGAGGGTTAATGATAACTTTATGGTGACGAGAGTTAATGATAACTATATGGTGACGAGAGTTAATGATAACTATATGGTGACGAGAGTTAATGAAAATTATATGGTGACGAGAGTTAATGATAACTATATGGTGACGAAAGTTAATGATAACTATATGGTGACATGGGTTAATGATAACTATATGGTGACATGGGTTAATGATAACTATATGATGACGAGAGTTAATGATAACTATATGGTGACGAGAGTTAATGATGACTATATGATGACGAGAGTTAATGATAACTATATGGTGATGAGAGTTAATGATAACTATATGGTGACGAGAGTTAATGATAACTATATGATGACGAGAGTTAATGATAACTTTATGGTGACGAGAGTTAATGATCACTATATGATGACGAGAGTTAATGATAACTATATGGTGACGAGAGTTAATGATAACTATATGGTGACGAGAGTTAATGATAACTATATGGTGACAAGGGTTAATGATGACTATATAGTGACGAGAGTTAATGATAACTATATGGTGACGAGAGTTAATGATAACTATATGGCCACGAAAGTTAATGATAACTATATGGTGACAAGGGTTAATGATGACTATATAGTGACGAGAGTTAATGATAACTATATGGTGACGAGAGTTAATGATAACTATATGGCCACGAAAGTTAATGATGACTATATAATGACGAAACTTAATGATAACTATATGGTGACGAGAGTTAATTATGACTATATGGTGACGAGAGTTAATGATAACTATATGATGACGAGAGTTAATGATAACTATATGGTGACGAGAGTTAATGATAACTATATGGTGACGAGAGTTAATTATGACTATATGGTGACGAGAGTTAATGATAACTATATGATGACGAGAGTTAATGATAACTATATGATGACGAGAGTTAATGATAACTATATGGTGATGAGAGTTAATGATAACTATATGGTGACGAGAGTTAATGATAACTTCATGGTGACGAGAGTTAATGATCACTATATGATGACGAGGGTTAAAGATAACTATATGATGACGAGAGTTAATGATAACTTGATGGTGGCGAGAGTTAATGATAACTTTATGGTGACGAGAGTTAATGATCACTATATGATGACGAGGGTTAATGATAACTTTATGGTGACGAGAGTTAATGATAACTATATGGTGACGAGAGTTCATGATAACTATATGATGACGAGAGTTAACGATAACTATATGGTAACGAGAGTTAATGATAACTATATGGTGACGAGAGTTAATGATAACTATATGGTGACGAGAGTTCATGATAACTATATGATGACGAGAGTTAATGATAACTATATGGTAACGAGAGTTAATGATAACTATATGGTGACGAGAGTTAATGATAACTATATGGTGACGAGAGTTAATGATAACTATATGGTGACGAGGGTTAATGATAACTATATGGTGACGAGAGTTAATGATAACTATATGGTAACGAGAGTTAATGATAACTATATAATGACGAGAGTTAATGATAACTATATGGTAACGAGAGTTAATGATAACTATATGGTGACGAGAGTTAATGATAACTATATGGTGACGAGAGTTCATGATAACTATATGATGACGAGAGTTAATGATAACTATATGGTAACGAGAGTTAATGATAACTATATGGTGACGAGAGTTAATGATAACTATATGGTGACGAGAGTTAATGATAACTATATGGTGACGAGAGTTAATGATAACTATATGGTGACGAGAGTTAATGATAACTATATGGTGACGAGAGTTAATGATAACTATATGGTGACGAGAGTTAATGATAACTATATGGTGACGAGAGTTAATGATAACTATATGGTGACAAGGGTTAATGATGACTATATGGTGACGAGAGTTAATGATAACTATATGGTGACGAGAGTTAATGATAACTATATGGTGACGAGAGTTAATGATAACTATATGATGACGAGAGTTAATGATAACTATATGATGACGAGAGTTAATGATAACTATATGATGACAAGAGTTAATGATGACTTGATGGTGACGAGAGTTAATGATAACTATATGATGACGAGGGTTAATGATAACTTTATGGTGACGAGAGTTAATGATAACTATATAATGACGAGGGTTAATGATAACTTTATGGTGACGAGAGTTCATGATAACTATATAATGACGAGGGTTAATGATAACTTTATGGTGACGAGAGTTAATGATAACTATATGGTGACGAGAGTTAATGATAACTGTATGGTGACAAGGGTTAATGATAACTATATGATGACGAGGGTTAATGATGACTTTATGGTGACGAGAGTTAATGATAACTATATGATGACGAGGGTTAATGATAACTTTATGGTGACGAGAGTTAATGATAACTATATAATGACGAAGGTTAATGATAACTATATGGTGACGAGGGTTAATGATAACTATATGATGACGAGGGTTAATGATAACTATATGATGACGAGAGTTAATGATAACTATATGGTGACGAGAGTTAATGATAACTATATGATGACGAGGGTTAATGATAACTTTATGGTGACGAGAGTTAATGATAACTATATGGTGACGAGAGTTAATGATAACTTTATGGTGACGAGAGTTAATGATAACTATATGGTGACGAGAGTTAATGATAACTATATAATGACGAGGGTTAATGATAACTTTATGGTGACGAGAGTTAATGATAACTATATGGTGACGAGAGTTAATGATAACTGTATGGTGACAAGGGTTAATGATAACTATATGATGACGAGGGTTAATGATGACTTTATGGTGACGAGAGTTAATGATAACTATATGATGACGAGGGTTAATGATAACTTTATGGTGACGAGGGTTAATGATAACTTTATGGTGACGAGAGTTAATGATAACTTTATGGTGACGAGGGTTAATGATCACTATATGGTGACGAGAGTTAATGATAACTATATGGTGACGAGAGTTAATGATAACTATATGGTGACAAGGGTTAATGATGACTATATAATGACGAGAGTTAATGATAACTATATGATGACGAGAGTTAATGATAACTATATAATGACGAGAGTTAATGATAACTTTATGGTGACGAGAGTTAATGATCACTATATGATGACGAGAGTTAATGATCACTATATGATGACGAGAGTTAATGATCACTATATAATGACGAGAGTTAATGATAACTTTATGGTGACGAGAGTTAATGATAACTATATGATGACGAGAGTTAATGATAACTATATAATGACGAGAGTTAATGATAACTTTATGGTGACGAGAGTTAATGATAACTATATGGTGACATGGGTTAATGATAACTATATGGTAACGAGAGTTAATGATAAATATATGATGACGAGTGTTAATGATGACTATATAGTGACGAGAGTTAATGATGACTATATAGTGACGAGAGTTAATGATAACTTTATGGTGACGAGAGTTAATGATGACTATATAGTGACGAGAGTTAATGATGACTATATAGTGACGAGAGTTAATGATGACTGTATGATGACGAGGGTTAATGATAACTATATGGTGACGAGAGTTAATGATAACTATATGGTGACGAGAGTTAATGATAACTATATGATGACGAGAGTTAATGATAACTTTATGGTGACGAGAGTTAATGATGACTATATAGTGACGAGAGTTAATGATAACTATATGGTGACGAGAGTTAATGATGACTATATGGTGACGAGAGTTAATGATAACTATATGGTGACAAGGGTTAATGATAACTATATGGTGACAAGGGTTAATGATGACTATATGGTGACAAGGGTTAATGATGACTATATGGTGACGAGGGTTAATGATAACTATATGATGACGAGAGTTAATGATAACTGTATGGTGACGAAAGTTAATGATAACTATATGATGACGAGAGTTAATGATAACTATATGGTGACGAGAGTTAATGATAACTATATAATGACGAGAGTTAATGATAACTATATAATGACGAGAGTTAATGATAACTATATGATGACGAGAGTTAATGATAACTATATGGTGACGAGAGTTAATGATAACTATATGGTGACGAGAGTTAATGATAACTATATGGTGACGAGAGTTAATGATAACTATATAATGACGAGAGTTAATGATAACTATATGATGACGAGAGTTAATGATAACTATATAATGACGAGAGTTAATGATAACTATATGGTGACGAGGGTTAATGATAACTTTATGGTGACGAGAGTTAATGATAACTATATGATGACGAGAATAAATGATAACTATATGGTGACAAGGGTTAATGATAACTATATGGTGACGAGAGTTAATGATAACTATTCGGTGACGAAAGTTAATGATAACTATATGGTGACGAAAGTTAATGATAACTATATGGTGACGAGAGTTAATGATAACTATATTTTGACGAGAGTTAATGATAACTATATGGTCACGAAAGTTAATGATAACTATATGGTGACTAGAGTTAATGATAACTATATGGTGACGAGAGTTAATGATAACTATATGGCCACGAAAGTTAATGATGACTATATAATGACGAAAGTTAATGATAACTATATGGTCACGAAAGTTAATGATAACTATATGGTGACGAGAGTTAATGATAACTATATGGTGACAAGGGTTAATGATTATTATCTGATGTGGATATTTCAGGATGATTGATATTGTGATAGCGGACATTCACATTTCGGCGATGATTTATAGAAGATGTTGATATATTTGAGATTTGAGATTGATAATTACTTAGACATGGGTACATACGATAGAATCTGAACACTCATGTTACTAGTAAGGGTTTAATGTAACATTTGACGAAGACACAAAACTACACATTGCTCCAATATACAAAATACATAGTAAGCGACAATTCCACCACTATCCAAATAGGGCTGAGCTATGCCGAGGAATCCATCCTGTTGCTCACATATATAATTGATTTAGTTGGAAGGTATACCAGATTACGTGTGTAGAAATATAGTTCCGTACTCTTTAATTGAAATGCTTCGGCACAATGAATTGAAAATAGAATCCAATATGTTGGATGATTCCTGCTATTGATTTCGTAGTCTGAGTTCTCTAGACGGCCAGGGCATATGACAGTAGGCAGCATTCCAAGTGATTCTCCTGCCCGCGGAAACACCCTATCGCAACTAGATTTGCCGAACACATTCAAACAGTCTTTTTAATTTCACAATTTGAAATTTAATATTTCAACTAGAAAGCTGGGTATTAAACAATATTGGTAAATCCACGGATTCGGGTATTTTAAAACACTCATTTAATTTCACGTTTGAACGGAACTGTAAGAAATTACAATTCCTCTAAAATGTAAAGGATTTTTATGATATTAAGATTTTACTTAATATACATGATAGTATCACCAGATTTTAAACTGTATGTCGTTAGAATTGGTCAAACAGGAACGCTGCACTCTGCCAAGTGGTCGAGTACAGGGAGGCAAGACAGTAATACCCACATGTCAACGTTTGATACACGGGCGTATTAACACAATCTATAAAAAATCTGGGCGCAAAACAGGCCCTAATATCCGGTACATAGTGTCGAGTATCTGGAGATAAATACTCATGCTACAGTGAATTTATGTTTCTATATTGACACCGGCACCACATTATGTATGAGAGTGCTGTCGTCTGTTCTGTTATATGGACACGGTGACACCATACAATGTGTTACAGTGTTGTCGGTACTGTTATATGGACACGGTGACACCATACAATGTGTTACAGTGTTGTCGGTACTGTTATATGGACACGGTGACACCATACAATGTGTTACAGTGTTGTCGGTACAGTTATACTGACACGGTGACACCATACAATGTGGTACAGTGTTGTCGGTACTGTTATATTGACACGGTGATATCATACAATGTGTTACAGTGTTGTCAGTACTGTTATGTTGACACGGTGATACCATACAATGTGTTACAGTGTTGTCGGTACTGTTATACTGACACGGTGACACCATACAATGTGTTACAGTGTTGTCGGTACTGTTATGTTGACACGGTGACACCATACAATGTGTTACAGTGTTGTCGGTACTGTTATGTTGACACGGTGATATCATACAATGTGTAACAGTGTTGTCAGTACTGTTATGTTGACACGGTGACACCATACAATGTGTTACAGTGTTGTCAGTACTGTTATGTTGACACAGTGACACCATACAATGTGTTACAGTGTTGTCGGTACTGTTATACTGACACGGTGACACCATACAATGTGTTACAGTGTTGTCGGTACTGTTATATTGACACGGTGATATCATACAATGTGTTACAGTGTTGTCGGTACTGTTATGTTGACACGGTGACACCATACAATGTGTTACAGTGTTGTCAGTACTGTTATACTGACACGGTGACACCATACAATGTGTTACAGTGTTGTCAGTACTGTTATGTTGACACGGTGATACCATACAATGTGTTACAGTGTTGTCAGTACTGTTATACTGACACGGTGATATCATACAATGTGTTACAGTGTTGTCAGTACTGTTATACTGACACGGTGATATCATACAATGTGTTACAGTGTTGTCGGTACTGTTATACTGACACGGTGACACCATACAATGTGTTACAGTGTTGTCGGTACTGTTATACTGACACGGTGACACCATACAATGTGTTACAGTGTTGTCGGTACTGTTATACTGACACGGTGACACCATACAATGTGTTACAGTGTTGTCGGTACTGTTATACTGACACGGTGACACCATACAATGTGTTACAGTGTTGTCAGTACTGTTATATTGACACGGTGACACCATACAATGTGTTACAGTGTTGTCGGTACAGTTATACTGACACGGTGACACCATACAATGTGGTACAGTGTTGTCGGTACTGTTATACTGACACGGTGACACCATACAATGTGTTACAGTGTTGTCGGTACTGTTATATTGACACGGTGACACCATACAATGTTTTACAGTGTTGTCGGTACTGTTATGTTGACACGGTGACACCATACAATGTGTTACAGTGTTGTCAGTACTGTTATGTTGACACGGTGACACCATACAATGTGTTACAGTGTTGTCGGTACTGTTATATTGACACGGTGACACCATACAATGTGTTACAGTGTTGTCGGTACTGTTATGTTGACACGGTGATATCATACAATGTGTTACAGTGTTGTCGGTACTGTTATACTGACACGGTGACACCATACAATGTGTTACAGTGTTGTCAGTACTGTTATATTGACACGGTGATATCATACAATGTGTAACAGTGTTGTCGGTACTGTTATATTGACACGGTGATATCATACAATGTGTTACAGTGTTGTCGGTACTGTTATGTTGACACGGTGACACCATACAATGTGTTACAGTGTTGTCAGTACTGTTATACTGACACGGTGACACCATACAATGTGTTACAGTGTTGTCAGTACTGTTATACTGACACGGTGACACCATACAATGTGTTACAGTGTTGTCAGTACTGTTATACTGACACGGTGATATCATACAATGTGTTACAGTGTTGTCGGTACTGTTATACTGACACGGTGACACCATACAATGTGTTACAGTGTTGTCGGTACTGTTATGTTGACACGGTGACACCATACAATGTGTTACAGTGTCGTCGGTACTGTTATGTTGACACGGTGACACCATACAATGTGTTACAGTGTTGTCGGTACTGTTATGTTGACACGGTGACACCATACAATGTGTTACAGTGTTGTCAGTACTGCTATGTTGACCCCTTGACACCATACAATGTGTTACAGTGTTGTCAGTACTGTTATATTGACACGGTGACACCATACAATGTGTTACAGTGTTGTCGGTACAGTTATACTGACACGGTGACACCATACAATGTGGTACAGTGTTGTCGGTACTGTTATACTGACACGGTGACACCATACAATGTGTTACAGTGTTGTCGGTACTGTTATATTGACACGGTGACACCATACAATGTTTTACAGTGTTGTCGGTACTGTTATGTTGACACGGTGACACCATACAATGTGTTACAGTGTTGTCAGTACTGTTATGTTGACACGGTGACACCATACAATGTGTTACAGTGTTGTCGGTACTGTTATATTGACACGGTGACACCATACAATGTGTTACAGTGTTGTCGGTACTGTTATGTTGACACGGTGATATCATACAATGTGTTACAGTGTTGTCGGTACTGTTATACTGACACGGTGACACCATACAATGTGTTACAGTGTTGTCAGTACTGTTATATTGACACGGTGATATCATACAATGTGTAACAGTGTTGTCGGTACTGTTATATTGACACGGTGATATCATACAATGTGTTACAGTGTTGTCGGTACTGTTATGTTGACACGGTGACACCATACAATGTGTTACAGTGTTGTCAGTACTGTTATACTGACACGGTGACACCATACAATGTGTTACAGTGTTGTCAGTACTGTTATACTGACACGGTGACACCATACAATGTGTTACAGTGTTGTCAGTACTGTTATACTGACACGGTGATATCATACAATGTGTTACAGTGTTGTCGGTACTGTTATACTGACACGGTGACACCATACAATGTGTTACAGTGTTGTCGGTACTGTTATGTTGACACGGTGACACCATACAATGTGTTACAGTGTCGTCGGTACTGTTATGTTGACACGGTGACACCATACAATGTGTTACAGTGTTGTCGGTACTGTTATGTTGACACGGTGACACCATACAATGTGTTACAGTGTTGTCAGTACTGCTATGTTGACCCCTTGACACCATACAATGTGTTACAGTGTTGTCAGTACTGTTATGTTGACACGGTGACACCATACAATGTGTTACAGTGTTGTCGGTACTGTTATGTTGACACGGTGACACCATACAATGTGTTACAGTGTTGTCGGTACTGTTATGTTGACACGGTGACACCATACAATGTGTTACAGTGTTGTCGGTACTGTTATATTGACACGGTGATATCATACAATGTGTTACAGTGGTGTTAGTACTGTTATGTTGACACGGTGACACCATACAATGTGTAACAGTGTTGTCGGTACTGTTATGTTGACACGGTGATATCATACAATGTGTTACAGTGTTGTCAGTACTGTTATACTGACACGGTGACACCATACAATGTGTTACAGTGTTGTCAGTACTGTTATGTTGACACGGTGATATCATACAATGTGTTACAGTGTTGTCGGTACTGTTATATTGACACGGTGATATCATACAATGTGTTACAGTGTTGTCAGTACTGTTATACTGACACGGTGACACCATACAATGTGTTACAGTGTTGTCAGTACTGTTATGTTGACACGGTGACACCATACAATGTGTTACAGTGTTGTCAGTACTGTTATGTTGACACGGTGACACCATACAATGTGTAACAGTGTTGTCAGTACTGTTATGTTGACACGGTGACACCATACAATGTGTAACAGTGTTGTCGGTACTGTTATGTTGACACGGTGATATCATACAATGTGTTACAGTGTTGTCGGTACTGTTATATTGACGCGGTGATATCATACAATGTGTTACAGTGTTGTCAGTACTGTTATACTGACACGGTGACACCATACAATGTAGTACAGTGTTGTCGGTACTGTTATGTTGACACGGTGACACCATACAATGTGTTACAGTGTTGTCAGTACTGTTATGTTGACACGGTGACACCATACAATGTGTAACAGTGTTGTCGGTACTGTTATGTTGACACGGTGACACCATACAATGTGTTACAGTGTTGTCAGTACTATTATGTTGACACGGTGACACCATACAATGTGTAACAGTGTTGTCGGTACTGTTATGTTGACACGGTGATATCATACAATGTGTTACAGTGTTGTCAGTACTGTTATGTTGACACGGTGACACCATACAATGTGTAACAGTGTTGTCAGTACTGTTATGTTGACACAGTGACACCATACAATGTGTTACAGTGTTGTCAGTACTGTTATGTTGACACGGTGACACCATACAATGTGTTACAGTGTTGTCGGTACTGTTATACTGACACGGTGACACCATACAATGTGTTACAGTGTTGTCGGTACTGTTATGTTGACACAGTGACACCATACAATGTGTTACAGTGTTGTCATTACTGTTATGTTGACACGGTGACACCATACTATGTGTTACAGTGTTGTCAGTACTGTTATACTGACACGGTGACACCATACAATGTGTTACAGTGTTGTCGGTACTGTTATATTGACACGGTGATATCATACAATGTGTTACAGTGTTGTCAGTACTGTTATACTGACACGGTGACACCATACAATGTGTTACAGTGTTGTCAGTACTGTTATTCTGACACGGTGATATCATACAATGTGTTACAGTGTTGTCGGTACTGTTATGTTGACACGGTGACACCATACAATGTGTTACAGTGTTGTCAGTACTGTTATGTTGACACGGTGATACCATACAATGTGTTACAGTGTTGTCAGTACTGTTATGTTGACACGGTGATACCATACAATGTGTTACAGTGTTGTCGGTACTGTTATGTTGACACGGTGACACCATACAATGTGTTACAGTGTTGTCAGTACTGTTATGTTGACACGGTGACACCATACAATGTGTTACAGTGTTGTCAGTACCGTTTTGTTGACACGGTGACACCATACAATGTGTTACAGTGTTGTCGGTACTGTTATACTGACACGGTGACACCATACAATGTGTTACAGTGTTGTCAGTACTGTTATGTTGACACGGTGATACCATACAATGTGTTACAGTGTTGTCAGTACTGTTATGTTGACACGGTGATACCATACAATGTGTTACAGTGTTGTCGGTACTGTTATGTTGACACGGTGACACCATACAATGTGTTACAGTGTTGTCAGTACTGTTATGTTGACACGGTGACACCATACAATGTGTTACAGTGTTGTCAGTACTGTTATGTTGACACGGTGACATCATACAATGTGGTACATTGTTGTCGCCAGTTCTGTTATATTGATAATCCTAAAGAAATCTTGAATTTGCTTTTAACATTGCACTTAATAAACGGTTTGAAGAATTAGAATGTCCGAACAAATATTTTGTTTTGCTTCAAAATTGCGTAGGATATTGAAGTAGATCTGCGGTTGTGCCTCTAGCTTTTTAAGGTTTTTAGAAGGCAATATATAAACACAATATGTGTTAAGGACTCGGTATATTTAATTAAAATGTCGAAAGCAATTTTGACTAAACCTTTTTGGATGTTTATGGTCCCTTTCTATATAGACATTTTTTGTTTTCAAAAGAAAACTTTGCTGGTTTCAAACATTTCGTTTAGCGAATGATCTGCCTCTAAAGGAATGCCGATAAAATCCGGAGAATGGCATAAATAATATAGATCGACGCGGAGGATTTTGCTCGCACCTGTGGAGTAATATGGTAGTATTTACATTCATGTTGCGAATCAAATTACTTCACCATAAAGTTTATTTTCCTTAGCAATGTGGATGGTTGTGTGTAATGTTTCTTTACTATTCGGATAGTCATGGACCCACGGTCTACAACTCTGTCAGTTAAAGATAGTCATGGACCCGCGGTCTACAACTCTGTCAGTTAAAGATAGTCATGGACCCAACATAAAACAGCGTGTTATCTACAGATCAAATGATATCGGTACCAGTAATCACAGACGACATGGAATGGGTCAAGTGTGTAGTTTGTGTGTGAGGAGGAGACTATATGTAGGCGGTGTACAGTTTTACTCCTGTATCACTATATAATATTGATTTACAGATTAAGTCGATGAAGCATTATTTACTTATCGTACTGGAACCCCTCGTATTGTCCTAATGCTCGTTAGGTATCCATATTTATCCCCGTCTTATCGAGGTCGAGTAAACATTGTTTTAGCGATCGTTAAAAGCAGTTTTTGACATCTCAATTACCCATCAACTGCAAACATTTCCCCTTTACAGCCTTGTCGTTATATATGATATTGAAAATATAAGAGGAGGACATCTTCTTAATCAGTGAGAGCAAGTAATAGAATCAACTTAATTAGCGCATGTATAATTACAGTAGTGATTTGGTGGCGATAGACAAGTCTGAAGGATATATTTATCATACTAAGTCTGAGATGTAGATCCGTGTATTTAAAATGCTTTATCAGATGGAGATACATGGCACATTGGAATCTATTTATGATATCTTAACTAGTATCTTAATGTAGACCTGGCGTATTGAGTGGAACGCTCTCATGACCTTCAGTTTGTAAAATTCCTTCCGAAGTTGAAAACAGATATATTAAGATACAAGTTTCTCTGTGATAATTATAACCAGTTTTCATATGTTTGTATGGTAACAGAATGTCCGCTGGTATTTGTATTAATGACCAAGGCATTTCTGACCTATTTTGTAATGATGCATTTAGATCGTGCATATCAAAATGGCACAGACTGGAGCAACATTACAATGGTAATGGCACTGTACTATCTAATCAACTAAACGAAATGATACACATTCTCTAATCCCTTAAAGCATTGGCAAACATTGTATTTACTTTTCACAACAACATTAGCCTAATCACAATGTGTAGTAATGTCGGGGACCGCGTTACCACGGGTAGTACTCTCCGCCGTCACAGTGTGTAGTAATGTCGGGGACCGCGTTACCACGGGTAGTACTCTCCGCCGTCACAGTGTGTAGTAATGTCGGGGACCGCGTTACCACGGGTAGTACTCTCCGCCGTCACAGTGTGTAGTAATGTCGGGGACCGCGTTACCACGGGTAGTACTCTCCGCCGTCACAGTGTGTAGTAATGTCGGGGACCGCGTTACCACGGGTAGTACTCTCCGCCGTCACAGTGTGTAGTAATGTCGGGGACCGCGTTACCACGGGTAGTACTCTCCGCCGTCACAGTGTGTAGTAATGTCGGGGACGGCGTTACCACGGGTAGTACTCTCCGCCGTCACAGTGTGTAGTAATGTCGGGGACCGCGTTACCACGGGCAGTACTTTCCGCCATCACAGTGTGTAGTAATGTCGGGGACCGCGTTACCACGGGTAGTACTCACCGCCATCACAGTGTGTAGTAATGTCGGGACGGCGGTACCAAGGGTAGTACTCTCCGTCGCCACAGTGTGTAGTAATGTCGGGGACCGCGTAACCACGGGTAGTACTCTCCACCATCACAGTGTGTAGTAATGTCGGGGACCGCGTTACCACGGGTAGTACTCTCCGCCGTCACAGTGTGTAGTAATGTCGGGGACCGCGTTACCACGGGTAGTACTCTCCACCGTCACAGTGTGTAGTAATGTCGGGGACCGCGTTACCACGGGTAGTACTATCCGCCGTCACAGTGTGTAGTAATGTCGGGGACCGCGTTACCACGGGTAGTACTCTCCGCCGTCACAGTGTGTAGTAATGTCGGGGACCGCGTTACCAAGGGTAGTACTCTCCGTCGCCACAGTGTGTAGTAATGTCGGGGAGATGGACTTGGTGTATAGGTTTGATCATAAGTCATGGAGACAGACTTGGTGTATAGGTTTGATCATAAGTCGTGGAGCTGGACTTGGTGTATAGGTTTGATTGTAAGTCATGGAGACAGACTTGGTGTATAGGTTTGATCATAAGTCGTGGAGCTGGACTTGGTGTATAGGTTTGATTGTAAGTCATGGAGACAGACTTGGTGTATAGGTTTGATTGTAAGTCATGGAGACAGACTTGGTGTATAGGTTTGATTGTAAGTCATGGAGACAGACTTGGTGTATAGGTTTGATCATAAGTCACGGAGACAGACTTGGTGTATAGGTTTGATCATAAGTCATGGAGACAGACTTGGTGTATAGGTTTGATTGTAAGTCACGGAGACAGACTTGGTGTATAGGTTTGATCATAAGTCACGGAGACAGACTTGGTGTATAGGTTTGATCATAAGTCATGGAGACAGACTTGGTGTATAGGTTTGATTGTAAGTCATGGAGACAGACTTGGTGTATAGGTTTGATCATAAACCATGGAGACAGACTTGGTGTATAGGTTTGATCATAAGTCACGGAGACAGACTTGGTGTATAGGTTTGATTGTAAGTCATGGAGACAGACTTGGTGTATAGGTTTGATTGTAAGTCATGGAGACAGACTTGGTGTATAGGTTTGATTGTAAGTCGTGGAGCTGGACTTGGTGTATAGGTTTGATTGTAAGTCATGGAGACAGACTTGGTGTATAGGTTTGATTGTAAGTCATGGAGACAGACTTGGTGTATAGGTTTGATCATAAACCATGGAGACAGACTTGGTGTATAGGTTTGATCATAAGTCACGGAGACAGACTTGGTGTATAGGTTTGATTGTAAGTCATGGAGACAGACTTGGTGTATAGGTTTGATCATAATTCACGGAGACAGACTTGGTGTATAGATTTGATCATAAGTCATGGAGACAGACTTGGTGTATAGGTTTGATTGTAAGTCATGGAGACAGACTTGGTGTATAGATTTGATCATAAGTCATGGAGACAGACTTGGTGTATAGGTTTGATTGTAAGTCATGGAGACAGACTTGGTGTATAGGTTTGATCATAAGTCACGGAGACAGACTTGGTGTATAGGTTTGATCATAAGTCACGGAGACAGACTTGGTGTATAGATTTGATTGTAAGTCATGGAGACAGACTTGGTGTATAGGTTTGATTGTAAGTCATGGAGACAGACTTGGTGTATAGGTTTGATTGTAAGTCATGGAGACAGACTTGGTGTATAGGTTTGATCATAAGTCACGGAGATGGACTTGGTGTATAGGTTTGATCATAAGTCATGGAGACAGACTTGGTGTATAGGTTTGATCATAAGTCACGGAGACAGACTTGGTGTATAGGTTTGATTGTAAGTCATGGAGACAGACTTGGTGTATAGGTTTGATCATAAGTCATGGAGACAGACTTGGTGTATAGGTTTGATCATAAGTCATGGAGACAGACTTGGTGTATAGGTTTGATTGTAAGTCACGGAGACAGACTTGGTGTATAGGTTTGATTGTAAGTCATGGAGACAGACTTGGTGTATAGATTTGATCATAAGTCATGGAGACAGACTTGGTGTATAGGTTTGATCATAAGTCATGGAGACAGACTTGGTGAATAGGTTTGATTGTAAGTCATGGAGACAGACTTGGTGTATAGGTTTGATCATAAGTCACGGAGACAGACTTGGTGTATAGGTTTGATCATAAGTCATGGAGACAGACTTGGTGTATAGGTTTGATCATAAGTCATGGAGACAGACTTGGTGTATAGGTTTGATCATAAGTCACGGAGACAGACTTGGTGTATAGGTTTGATCATAAGTCATGGAGACAGACTTAGTGTATAGGTTTGATCATAAGTCATGGAGACAGACTTGGTGTATAGGTTTGATCATAAGTCATGGAGACAGACTTGGTGTATAGGTTTGATTGTAAGTCATGGAGACAGACTTGGTGTATAGGTTTGATCATAAGTCACGGAGACAGACTTGGTGTATAGATTTGATTGTAAGTCATGGAGACAGACTTGGTGTATAGGTTTGATTGTAAGTCATGGAGACAGACTTGGTGTATAGGTTTGATCATAAGTCACGGAGACAGACTTGGTGTATAGATTTGATCATAAGTCATGGAGACAGACTTGGTGTATAGGTTTGATCAAAAGTCACGGAGACAGACTTGGTGTATAGGTTTGATTGTAAGTCACGGAGACAGACTTGGTGTATAGGTTTGATTGTAAGTCATGGAGACAGACTTGGTGTATAGGTTTGATTGTAAGTCATGGAGACAGACTTGGTGTATAGGTTTGATTGTAAGTCATGGAGACAGACTTGGTGTATAGGTTTGATTGTAAGTCATGGAGACAGACTTGGTGTATAGGTTTGATTGTAAGTCACGGAGACAGACTTGGTGTATAGATTTGATCATAAGCCATGGAGACAGACTTGGTGTATAGGTTTGATCATAAGTCATTGAGACAGACTTGGTGTATAGGTTTGATTGTAAGTCACGGAGACAGACTTGGTGTATAGATTTGATCATAAGCCATGGAGACAGACTTGGTGTATAGATTTGATCATAAGCCATGGAGACAGACTTGGTGTATAGGTTTGATTGTAAGTCACGGAGACAGACTTGGTGTATAGGTTTGATTGTAAGTCATGGAGACAGACTTGGTGTATAGGTTTGATTGTAAGTCATGGAGACAGACTTGGTGTATAGGTTTGATTGTAAGTCATGGAGACAGACTTGGTGTATAGGTTTGATTGTAAGTCACGGAGACAGACTTGGTGTATAGGTTTGATCATAAGTCACGGAGACAGACTTGGTGTATAGGTTTGATCATAAGTCATGGAGACAGACTTGGTGTATAGGTTTGATCATAAGTCATGGAGACAGACTTGGTGTATAGGTTTGATTGTAAGTCACGGAGACAGACTTGGTGTATAGATTTGATCATAAGCCATGGAGACAGACTTGGTGTATCGGTTTGATCATAAGTCATGGAGACAGACTTGGTGTATAGGTTTGATCATAAGCCATGGAGACAGACTTGGTGTATAGGTTTGATTGTAAGTCATGGAGACAGACTTGGTGTATAGGTTTGGTTGTAAGTCATGGAGACAGACTTGGTGTATAGGTTTGATTGTAAGTCACGGAGATGGACTTGGTGTATAGGTTTGATTGTAAGTCATGGAGACAGACTTGGTGTATAGGTTTGATCATAAGTCATGGAGATGGACTTGGTGTATAGGTTTGATTGTAAGTCATGGAGACAGACTTGGTGTATAGGTTTGATTGTAAGTCATGGAGACAGACTTGGTGTATAGGTTTGATCATAAGTCACATAGATGGACTTGGTGTATAGGTTTGATCATAAGTCATGGAGACAGACTTGGTGTATAGGTTTGATCATAAGTCATGGAGACAGACTTGGTGTATAGGTTTGATCATAAGTCACGGAGATGGACTTGGTGTATAGATTTGATCATAAGTCACGGAGATGGACTTGGTGTATAGGTTTGATCATAAGTCATGGAGACAGACTTGGTGTATAGATTTGATCATAAGTCATGGAGACAGACTTGGTGTATAGGTTTGATCATAAATCACGGAGATGGACTTGGTGTATAGGTTTGATCATAAGTCACGGAGATGGACTTGGTGTATAGGTTTGATCATAAGTCACGGAGATGGACTTGGTGTATAGGTTTGATCATAAGTCAGGGAGATTGATTTTGTGTTATGTTCTGTATCTAGCAGGTAGAAAGTATCACTTGATATGTTGATTGTGTGCCTGTTTTATCGCCCGGTTGATCGTTTCACAGTGCCTATAACTGGTGGTGTGTCTTTACAGAAGCAAATGTACGTATGTTGCATTCAATGTTGACAATCGTTTTTTATCGTTAAACTGAAGGTAACGTGTAATTTGCGGACTATTTAATTAGTGTACCTGTTGATTTCCTTGTCTCTCGTTACATGTATACAGTGACAGCATCCTCTGTCTCGCACGATGTTGGTCGGAGAAAGACTTACTTATTTTATTCGTATAGTCAGCCACAAGATATGGAAGGTAGGCCAAGCTTTAAAATGCCTTTATGTTGATCCCCACACATACGGAATCATGCTGATCACAGCTTCGTAACATTAGACGGATGGCCATAAAAATCGGTATGAAACATGGAAAGTCCGTTAGAATCTTAACGTATGATCAATATACAAAAGATCGGGTCCAAATGAAAGTCTGTCCCATGTGATACAACTGTACATAACGCAGAACTTTCCAAAGGTGATTGAAAATACGTGGTGTCAAAATGGGAATCTTTGGGACACTAAACAACTTGGTTTTATGAAGTATATAATATGACTACGTACAGTGTTGAGGATATATCATGACTACGTACAGTGTTGAGGATATAGCATGACTACGTACAGTGTTGAGGATATATCATGACTACGTACAGTATTGAGGATATATCATGACTACGTACAGTGTTGAGGATATATCATGACTACGTACAGTGTTGAGGATATATCATGACTACGTACAGTGTTGAGGATATATCATGACTACATACAGTGTTGATGATATATCATGACTACGTACAGTGTTGAGGATATATCATGACTACGTACACTGTTGAGGATATATCATTATACGTACAGTGTTGAGGATATATCATGACTACGTACAGTGTTGAGGATATATCATGACTACGTACAGTGTTGAGGATATATCATTATACGTACAGTGTTGAGGATATATCATGACCACGTACAGTGTTGAGGATATATCATGACTACGTACAGTGTTGAGGATATATCATGACTACGTACAGTATTGAGGATACATCATGACTACGTACAGTATTGAGGATATAGCATGACTACGTACAGTGTTGAGGATATAGCATGACTACGTACAGTGTTGAAGATATATCATTATACGTACAGTGTTGAAGATATATCATGACTACGTACAGTGTTGAGGATATATCATGACCACGTACAGTGTTGAGGATATATCATTATACGTACAGTGTTGATGATATATCATGACCACGTACAGTGTTGAGGATATACCATGACTACGTACAGTGTTGATGATATATCATTATACGTACAGTGTTGAGGATATATCATGACCACGTACAGTGTTGAGGATATATCATTATACGTACAGTGTTGAGGATATATCATGACCACGTACAGTGTTGAGGATATATCATGACTACGTACAGTGTTGAGGATACATCATGACTACATACAGTATTGAGGATATAGCATGACTACATACAGTGTTGAGGATATATCATGACTACGTACAGTGTTGAGGATATATCATGACTACGTACAGTGTTGAGGATATATCATGACTACCTACAGTGTTGAAGATATATCATTATACGTACAGTGTTGAGGATATATCATGACTACGTACAGTGTTGAGGATATATCATGACTACGTACAGTGTTGAGGATATATCATGACTACGTACAGTGTTGAGGATATATCATGACTACGTACAGTGTTGAAGATATATCATTATACGTACAGTGTTGAGGATATATCATGACTACGTACAGTGTTGAGGATATATCATGACTACATACAGTGTTGAGGATATATCATGACTACGTACAGTGTTGAGGATACATCATGACTACGTACAGTGTTGAGGATATATCATGACCACGTACAGTGTTGAGGATATATCATGACTACGTATAGTATTGAGGATATATCATGACTACGTACAGTGTTGAGGATATATCATGACTACGTACAGTGTTGAAGATATATCATTATACGTACAGTGTTGAGGATATATCATGACTACGTACAGTGTTGAGGATATATCATGACTACGTACAGTGTTGAGGATATATCATTATACGTACAGTGTTGAGGATATATCATGACTACGTACAGTGTTGAAGATATATCATTATACGTACAGTGTTGAGGATATATCATGACTACGTACAGTGTTGAGGATATATCATGACTACGTACAGTGTTGAAGATATATCATTATACGTACAGTGTTGAGGATATATCATGACTACGTACAGTGTTGAAGATATATCATTATACGTACAGTGTTGAGGATATATCATGACTACGTACAGTGTTGAGGATATATCATGACTACGTACAGTGTTGAGGATATATCATGACTACGTACAGTGTTGAGGATATATCATGACTACGTACAGTGTTGAGGATATATCATGACTACGTACAGTGTTGAAGATATATCATTATACGTACAGTGTTGAGGATATATCATGACTACGTACAGTGTTGAGGATATATCATGACTACGTACAGTGTTGAGGATATATCATGACTACGTACAGTGTTGAGGATACATCATGACTACGTACAGTGTTGAGGATATATCATGACCACGTACAGTGTTGAGGATATATCATGACTACGTATAGTATTGAGGATATATCATGACTACGTACAGTGTTGAGGATATATCATGACTACGTACAGTGTTGAGGATATATCATGACTACATACACTGTTGAGGATATAGCATGACTACGTACAGTATTGAGGATATATCATGACTACGTACAGTGTTGAGGATATATCATGACTACGTACAGTATTGAGGATATATCATGACCACGTACAGTGTTGAGGATATATCATGACTACGTACAGTATTGAGGATATATCATGACTACGTACAGTGTTGAGGATATATCATGACTACGTACAGTGTTGATGATATATCATGACTACGTACAGTGTTGAGGATATAGCATGACTACGTACAGTGTTGAGGATATAGCATGACTACGTACAGTGTTGATGATATATCAAGACTACGTACAGTGTTGAGGATATATCATGACTACGTACAGTGTTGAGGATATATCATGACTACGTACAGTATTGAAGATATATCATGACTACGTACACTGTTGAGGATATATCATTATACGTACAGTGTTGAGGATATATCATGACTACGTACACTGTTGAGGATATATCATGACTACGTACACTGTTGAGGATATATCATTATACGTACATTGTTGAGGATATATCATGACTACGTACACTGTTGAGGATATATCATTCTTCAAATATGCTTCACGTAGGAATTGAGACATTCACCAGAATTGTCCATATCAGATAAATCCCCGCTGATATTAGGTAGCACTATAAGAGTCTGAAATGTTAAGGTGTTTTTTATCAACAGAAATGGAATTTCTAGTGCCCTTTTCATCCCACTGATAATCACTAGCTTCAGTTTTACTCAAGTGTGAATATAAGCTACTTCGTACGTCAGTTTTAACTATGTTTGTAATGAATACGACACTGTCAGCGGTATCCTTCCCTTGATTGACTTCGCCCCGACAGATTAGATAGAACGCTCTTATCGTATCTCAGTTCTTTGTTTAGTTAATTGATTACATGAATGAGAGTAACATATAGAAATTTACAAGGTCAGTTGATGGCGGGATATTTCATAAATTTGTGTCCCGTATACCTGATATTATCTAGTTTATCTTGTATAGGTTTTATTACCTGATCAGATACTAAACCTGTCGGGTTTAGCTATATAACGATAGGCCTCAATACGTACAAGGTCGTCATGGGTTAACTTATCTAAAGGTCGGATAGGTTCACTGAGGACGAGGATGGTGTGGCCTCCAAGTCACGACCGTTAACCATTGATACGACTGTAGATTGGTCAGTATACACTTAAACACGTGTTCGCATACTCGATGGCCTATTTAATTCCAATTTCTTTCAAAATATTTCTGGAAAATGAGAATACTACTTTCTTCAAACTAATGCACCAGACGAAAGAAAATATCCAATCAACTCAACCACTTTCAAACTGTTCTTTTTCGAACAGCACAAAATGACACAAGAGACATCAACAAAAATATCACCGTCAAACACCTAAATACACAGAAAGACACCAGTAACATCAACAAAAAATATCACCGTCAAACACCTAAATACACAGAAAGACACCAGTAACATCAACAAAAAATATCACCGTCAAACACCTAAATACACAGAGAGACATCAGTAACACAAACAAAAATATCACCGTCAAACACCTAAATACACAGAAAGACACCAGTAACATCAACAAAAATATCACCGTCAAACACCTAAATACACAGAAAGACACCAGTAACATCAACAAAAAATATCACCGTCAAACACCTAAATACACAGAAAGACACCAGTAACATCAACAAAAATATCACCGTCAAACACCTAAATACACAGAAAGACACCAGTAACATCAACAAAAAATATCACCGTCAAACACCTAAATACACAGAAAGACACCAGTAACATCAACAAAAAATATCACCGTCAAACACTTAATACACAGAAAGACACCAGTAACACCAACAAAAAATATCACCGTCAAACACCTAAATACACAGAAAGACACCAGTAACACCAACAAAAATATCACCGTCAAACACTTAATACACAGAAAGACATCAGTTACACTAATACACAAATATCGAGATGATACAGTTGGCCACAAGTTTACGCTGCCCTTTGTTTGCTCAGATGCATACGCCTGGCGGTTCTCAACACGTGGGTTCTTATTTGTGAATGTAACCTGGTCTCGATTTAACTCTAAGTGACTTTAAGAAATACCCTGTCTTTCCTTATCCAATGAATTGTTAGATTATATACTAAATCATTATATACTGATGGGTTCGTTTTAATGATTTCACCTACGCGAGGATAGTCCATTTGAGTCTGCATTATATGTTGAATTAAACTTAAGCATATATTTATAATTTACAAGAGGCGAGTTTTACTGGTTGTGTATAATGGGACTGATGACGATTCAAGAGGATATATATAGTCATCATATTGACACGCTAGTGCTAAACTCATGCTGTGACTGGCCGACTGGCCCCTAGGTATCCAATGGTAACTGGAGTCTTTACGCACCTAGGGTGTCTTATATCCGACCATTCTCAGGCCATGCCGTTGTCATTCGACAATGATCGCAGATGTGGTAGGAAAACCACGAGGAGCATATGACATTTCTACTACAAGTGCGTTTCCTTCTCTTTGAACGTCACTGCGTAGCCTGAAGAAATCTTTTCTAATTTTAGTCCTTGGAAGGAAACCTAATAACTGTTTATCTATTGAGTTTGGTACTTTATAAGGAGAGGTCGTATTAAGGTTTTGTAGTGTTTCGTGTGTGATATTACTAGTAGAGATATTACCATGTCGGTTTGGTACTTTATAAGGAGAGGTCGTATTAAGGTTTTGTAGTGTTTCGTGTGTGATATTACTAGTAGAGATATTACCATGTCGGTTTGGTACTTTATAAGGAGAGGTCGTATTAAGGTTTTGTAGTGTTTCGTGTGTGATATTACTAGTAGAGATATTACCATGTCGGTTTGGTACTTTATAAGGAGAGGTCGTATTAAGGTTTTGTAGTGTTTCGTGTGTGATATTACTAGTAGAGATATTACCATGTCGGTTTGGTACTTTATAAGGAGAGGTCGTATTAAGGTTTTGTAGTGTTTCGTGTGTGATATTACTAGTAGAGATATTACCATGTCGGTTTGGTACTTTATAAGGAGAGGTCGTATTAAGGTTTTGTAGTGTTTCGTGTGTGATATTACTAGTAGAGATATTACCATGTCGGTTTGGTACTTTATAAGGAGAGGTCGTATTAAGGTTTTGTAGTGTTTCGTGTGTGATATTACTAGTAGAGATATTACCATGTCGGTTTGGTACTTTATAAGGAGAGGTCGTATTAAGGTTTTGTAGTGTTTCGTGTGTGATATTACTAGTAGAGATATTACCATGTCGGTTTGGTACTTTATAAGGAGAGGTCGTATTAAGGTTTTGTAGTGTTTCGTGTGTGATATTACTAGTAGAGATATTACCATGTCGGTTTGGTACTTTATAAGGAGAGGTCGTATTAAGGTTTTGTAGTGTTTCGTGTGTGATATTACTAGTAGAGATATTACCATGTCGGTTTGGTACTTTATAAGGAGAGGTCGTATTAAGGTTTTGTAGTGTTTCGTGTGTGATATTACTAGTAGAGATATTACCATGTCGGTTTGGTACTTTATAAGGAGAGGTCGTATTAAGGTTTTGTAGTGTTTCGTGTGTGATATTACTAGTAGAGATATTACCATGTCGGTTTGGTACTTTATAAGGAGAGGTCGTATTAAGGTTTTGTAGTGTTTCGTGTGTGATATTACTAGTAGAGATATTACCATGTCGGTTTGGTACTTTATAAGGAGAGGTCGTATTAAGGTTTTGTAGTGTTTCGTGTGTGATATTACTAGTAGAGATATTACCATGTCGGTTTGGTACTTTATAAGGAGAGGTCGTATTAAGGTTTTGTAGTGTTTCGTGTGTGATATTACTAGTAGAGATATTACCATGTCGGTTTGGTACTTTATAAGGAGAGGTCGTATTAAGGTTTTGTAGTGTTTCGTGTGTGATATTACTAGTAGAGATATTACCATGTCGGTTTGGTACTTTATAAGGAGAGGTCGTATTAAGGTTTTGTAGTGTTTCGTGTGTGATATTACTAGTAGAGATATTACCATGTCGGTTTGGTACTTTATAAGGAGAGGTCGTATTAAGGTTTTGTAGTGTTTCGTGTGTGATATTACTAGTAGAGATATTACCATGTCGGTTTGGTACTTTATAAGGAGAGGTCGTATTAAGGTTTTGTAGTGTTTCGTGTGTGATATTACTAGTAGAGATATTACCATGTCGGTTTGGTACTTTATAAGGAGAGGTCGTATTAAGGTTTTGTAGTGTTTCGTGTGTGATATTACTAGTAGAGATATTACCATGTCGGTTTGGTACTTTATAAGGAGAGGTCGTATTAAGGTTTTGTAGTGTTTCGTGTGTGATATTACTAGTAGAGATATTACCATGTCGGTTTGGTACTTTATAAGGAGAGGTCGTATTAAGGTTTTGTAGTGTTTCGTGTGTGATATTACTAGTAGAGATATTACCATGTCGGTTTGGTACTTTATAAGGAGAGGTCGTATTAAGGTTTTGTAGTGTTTCGTGTGTGATATTACTAGTAGAGATATTACCATGTCGGTTTGGTACTTTATAAGGAGAGGTCGTATTAAGGTTTTGTAGTGTTTCGTGTGTGATATTACTAGTAGAGATATTACCATGTCGGTTTGGTACTTTATAAGGAGAGGTCGTATTAAGGTTTTGTAGTGTTTCGTGTGTGATATTACTAGTAGAGATATTACCATGTCGGTTTGGTACTTTATAAGGAGAGGTCGTATTAAGGTTTTGTAGTGTTTCGTGTGTGATATTACTAGTAGAGATATTACCATGTCGGTTTGGTACTTTATAAGGAGAGGTCGTATTAAGGTTTTGTAGTGTTTCGTGTGTGATATTACTAGTAGAGATATTACCATGTCGGTTTGGTACTTTATAAGGAGAGGTCGTATTAAGGTTTTGTAGTGTTTCGTGTGTGATATTACTAGTAGAGATATTACCATGTCGGTTTGGTACTTTATAAGGAGAGGTCGTATTAAGGTTTTGTAGTGTTTCGTGTGTGATATTACTAGTAGAGATATTACCATGTCGGTTTGGTACTTTATAAGGAGAGGTCGTATTAAGGTTTTGTAGTGTTTCGTGTGTGATATTACTAGTAGAGATATTACCATGTCGGTTTGGTACTTTATAAGGAGAGGTCGTATTAAGGTTTTGTAGTGTTTCGTGTGTGATATTACTAGTAGAGATATTACCATGTCGGTTTGGTACTTTATAAGGAGAGGTCGTATTAAGGTTTTGTAGTGTTTCGTGTGTGATATTACTAGTAGAGATATTACCATGTCGGTTTGGTACTTTATAAGGAGAGGTCGTATTAAGGTTTTGTAGTGTTTCGTGTGTGATATTACTAGTAGAGATATTACCATGTCGGTTTGGTACTTTATAAGGAGAGGTCGTATTAAGGTTTTGTAGTGTTTCGTGTGTGATATTACTAGTAGAGATATTACCATGTCGGTTTGGTACTTTATAAGGAGAGGTCGTATTAAGGTTTTGTAGTGTTTCGTGTGTGATATTACTAGTAGAGATATTACCATGTCGGTTTGGTACTTTATAAGGAGAGGTCGTATTAAGGTTTTGTAGTGTTTCGTGTGTGATATTACTAGTAGAGATATTACCATGTCGGTTTGGTACTTTATAAGGAGAGGTCGTATTAAGGTTTTGTAGTGTTTCGTGTGTGATATTACTAGTAGAGATATTACCATGTCGGTTTGGTACTTTATAAGGAGAGGTCGTATTAAGGTTTTGTAGTGTTTCGTGTGTGATATTACTAGTAGAGATATTACCATGTCGGTTTGGTACTTTATAAGGAGAGGTCGTATTAAGGTTTTGTAGTGTTTCGTGTGTGATATTACTAGTAGAGATATTACCATGTCGGTTTGGTACTTTATAAGGAGAGGTCGTATTAAGGTTTTGTAGTGTTTCGTGTGTGATATTACTAGTAGAGATATTACCATGTCGGTTTGGTACTTTATAAGGAGAGGTCGTATTAAGGTTTTGTAGTGTTTCGTGTGTGATATTACTAGTAGAGATATTACCATGTCGGTTTGGTACTTTATAAGGAGAGGTCGTATTAAGGTTTTGTAGTGTTTCGTGTGTGATATTACTAGTAGAGATATTACCATGTCGGTTTGGTACTTTATAAGGAGAGGTCGTATTAAGGTTTTGTAGTGTTTCGTGTGTGATATTACTAGTAGAGATATTACCATGTCGGTTTGGTACTTTATAAGGAGAGGTCGTATTAAGGTTTTGTAGTGTTTCGTGTGTGATATTACTAGTAGAGATATTACCATGTCGGTTTGGTACTTTATAGGGAGAGGTCGTATTAAGGTTTTGTAGTGTTTCGTGTGTGATATTACTAGTAGAGATATTACCATGTCGGTTTGGTACTTTATAAGGAGAGGTCGTATTAAGGTTTTGTAGTGTTTCGTGTGTGATATTACTAGTAGAGATATTACCATGTCGGTTTGGTACTTTATAAGGAGAGGTCGTATTAAGGTTTTGTAGTGTTTCGTGTGTGATATTACTAGTAGAGATATTACCATGTCGGTTTGGTACTTTATAAGGAGAGGTCGTATTAAGGTTTTGTAGTGTTTCGTGTGTGATATTACTAGTAGAGATATTACCATGTCGGTTTGGTACTTTATAAGGAGAGGTCGTATTAAGGTTTTGTAGTGTTTCGTGTGTGATATTACTAGTAGAGATATTACCATGTCGGTTTGGTACTTTATAAGGAGAGGTCGTATTAAGGTTTTGTAGTGTTTCGTGTGTGATATTACTAGTAGAGATATTACCATGTCGGTTTGGTACTTTATAAGGAGAGGTCGTATTAAGGTTTTGTAGTGTTTCGTGTGTGATATTACTAGTAGAGATATTACCATGTCGGTTTGGTACTTTATAAGGAGAGGTCGTATTAAGGTTTTGTAGTGTTTCGTGTGTGATATTACTAGTAGAGATATTACCATGTCGGTTTGGTACTTTATAAGGAGAGGTCGTATTAAGGTTTTGTAGTGTTTCGTGTGTGATATTACTAGTAGAGATATTACCATGTCGGTTTGGTACTTTATAAGGAGAGGTCGTATTAAGGTTTTGTAGTGTTTCGTGTGTGATATTACTAGTAGAGATATTACCATGTCGGTTTGGTACTTTATAAGGAGAGGTCGTATTAAGGTTTTGTAGTGTTTCGTGTGTGATATTACTAGTAGAGATATTACCATGTCGGTTTGGTACTTTATAAGGAGAGGTCGTATTAAGGTTTTGTAGTGTTTCGTGTGTGATATTACTAGTAGAGATATTACCATGTCGGTTTGGTACTGATATCGGGATACATTCAAAAACAATCTAAACTACTATATCGATTAAAAATTGAGATATAACAAACAGGCACAATTATTGACCATAAACGTTCAGAGAGATGTCAAATAATCTCTTACAACCACTTAATATCAACTATATATCTATACTAGGGACAACATATCTCACAACCACTTAAAATCCAGTATATATATATATCTATACCGGGGACAATATATTATACAACCACTTAAAATCCAGTATCTATATATATATACCGGGGACAATATATTACACAACCACTTAAAATCCAGTGTATATATCTATACCGGGGACAATATATTACACAACCACTTAAAATCCAGTATATATATCTATACCGGGGACAATATATTACACAACCACTTAAAATCCAGTATATATATATCTATACTAGGGACAACATATCTCACAACCACTTAAAATCCAGTATATATATCTATACTAGGGACAACATATCTCACAACCACTTAAAATCCAGTATATATATATCTATACTGGGGACAATATATCTCACAACCACTTAAAATCCAGTATCTATATATATATACCGGGGACAACATATCTCACAACCACTTAAAATCCAGTGTATATATCTATATCGGGGACAATATATCTCACAACCACTTAAAATCCAGTATATATATCTATACCGGGGACAATATATTACACAACCACTTAAAATCCAGTATATATATCTATACCGGGGACAATATATCTCACAGCCACTTAAAATCCAGTATATATATCTATACCGGGGACAATATATCTCACAGCCACTTAAAATCCAGTATATATATCTATACCGGGGACAATATATTACACAACCACTTAAAATCCAGTGTATATATCTATACTAGGGACAACATATCTCACAACCACTTAAAATCCAGTATCTATATATATATACCGGGGACAATATATTACACAACCACTTAAAATCCAGTATATATATCTATACCGGGGACAATATATTACACAACCACTTAAAATCCAGTATATATATATCTATACTAGGGACAACATATCTCACAACCACTTACAATCCAGTATATATATCTATACCGGGGACAATATATTACACAACCTTTTAAAATCCAGTATATATATCTATACCGGGGACAATATATTACACAACCACTTAAAATCCAGTATATATATATCTATACCGGGGACAATATATCTCACAACCACTTAAAATCCAGTATATATATCTATACCGGGGACAATATATTACACAACCACTTAAAATCCAGTATATATCTATACTATGGACAATATATTACACAGCCACTTAAAATCCAGTATATATATATATCTATACCGGGGACAATATATCTCACAACCACTTAAAATCCAGTGTATATATCTATACTAGGGACAACATATCTCACAACCACTTAAAATCCAGTATCTATATATATATACCGGGGACAATATATTACACAACCACTTAAAATCCAGTATATATATATCTATACTAGGGACAACATATCTCACAACCACTTAAAATCCAGTATCTATATATATATACCGGGGACAATATATTACACAACCACTTAAAATCCAGTATATATATATCTATACTAGGGACAACATATCTCACAACCACTTAAAATCCAGTGTATATATCTATACTAGGGACAACATATCTCACAACCACTTAAAATCCAGTATCTATATATATATACCGGGGACAAGATATTACACAACCACTTAAAATCCAGTATATATATATCTATACCGGGGACAATATATCTTACAACCACTTACAATCCAGTATATATATATATATCTATACCGGGGACAATATATTACACAACCACTTAAAATCCAGTATATATATCTATACCGGGGACAATATATCTTACAACCACTTAAAATCCAGTATATATATCTATACCGGGGACAATATATTACACAACCACTTAAAATCCAGTATATATATCTATACCGGGGACAATATATCTCACAACCACTTAAAATCCAGTATATATATCTATACCGGGGACAATATATCTCACAACTACTTAAAATCCAGTATATATATCTATACTGGGGACAATATATCTCACAACCACTTAAAATCCAGTAGATATCTATACTAGGGACAACATATCTCACAACCACTTAAAATCCAGTATCTATATATCTATACCGGGGACAATATATCTCACAACTACTTAAAATCCAGTATATATATATCTATACCGGGGACAATATATTACACAACCACTTAAAATCCAGTATCTATATATCTATACCGGGGACAATATATTACACAACCACTTAAAATCCAGTATATATATCTATACCGGGGACAATATATCTCACAACCACTTAAAATCCAGTATATATATCTATACCGGGGACAATATATTACACAACCACTTAAAATCCAGTATATATATCTATACCGGGGACAATATATCTCACAACTACTTAAAATCCAGTATATATATCTATACTGGGGACAATATATCTCACAACCACTTAAAATCCAGTAGATATCTATACTAGGGACAATATATCTCACAACCACTTAAAATCCAGTATATATATCTATACCGGGGACAATATATTACACAACCACTTAAAATCCAGTATATATATCTATACCGGGGACAATATATTACACAACCACTTAAAATCCAGTATATATATATCTATACCGGGGACAATATATTACACAACCTTTTAAAATCCAGTATATATATCTATACCGGGGACAATATATTACACAACCTTTTAAAATCCAGTATATATATCTATACTAGGGACAATATATTACACAACCACTTAAAATCTAGTATATATATCTATACTAGGGACAACATATCTCACAACCACTTAAAATCCAGTATCTATATATATATACCGGGGACAATATATTACACAACCACTTAAAATCCAGTATATATATCTATACCGGGGACAATATATTACACAACCACTTAAAATCCAGTATATATATATCTATACTAGGGACAACATATCTCACAACCACTTACAATCCAGTATATATATCTATACCGGGGACAATATATTACACAACCTTTTAAAATCCAGTATATATATCTATACCGGGGACAATATATTACACAACCACTTAAAATCCAGTATATATATATCTATACCGGGGACAATATATCTCACAACCACTTAAAATCCAGTATATATATCTATACCGGGGACAATATATTACACAACCACTTAAAATCCAGTATATATCTATACTATGGACAATATATTACACAGCCACTTAAAATCTAGTATATATATATATCTATACCGGGGACAATATATCTCACAACCACTTAAAATCCAGTGTATATATCTATACTAGGGACAACATATCTCACAACCACTTAAAATCCAGTATCTATATATATATACCGGGGACAATATATTACACAACCACTTAAAATCCAGTATATATATATCTATACTAGGGACAACATATCTCACAACCACTTAAAATCCAGTATCTATATATATATACCGGGGACAATATATTACACAACCACTTAAAATCCAGTATATATATCTATACCGGGGACAATATATCTTACAACCACTTACAATCCAGTATATATATATATATCTATACCGGGGACAATATATTACACAACCACTTAAAATCCAGTATATATATCTATACCGGGGACAATATATCTTACAACCACTTAAAATCCAGTATATATATCTATACCGGGGACAATATATTACACAACCACTTAAAATCCAGTATATATATATCTATACTAGGGACAACATATCTCACAACCACTTAAAATCCAGTGTATATATCTATATCGGGGACAATATATTACACAACCACTTAAAATCCAGTATCTATATATCTATACCGGGGACAATATATTACACAACCACTTAAAATCCAGTGTATATATCTATACCGGGGACAATATATCTTACAACCACTTAAAATCCAGTATATATATATATATCTATACCGGGGACAATATATCTCACAACTACTTAAAATCCAGTATATATATATCTATACCGGGGACAATATATCTCACAACCACTTACAATCCAGTATATATATCTATACCGGGGACAATATATCTCACAACCACTTAAAATCCAGTATATATATCTATATCGGGGACAATATATTACACAACCACTTAAAATCCAGTATATATATCTATACCGGGGACAATATATTACACAACCACTTAAAATCCAGTATATATATCTATACCGGGGACAATATATTACACAACCACTTAAAATCCAGTGTATATATCTATACTAGGGACAACATATCTCACAACCACTTAATATCAACTATATATCTATACCGGGGACAATATATCTCACAACCACTTAAAATCCAGTGTATATATCTATATCGGGGACAATATATTACACAACCACTTAAAATCCAGTATCTATATATCTATACCGGGGACAATATATTACACAACCACTTAAAATCCAGTATCTATATATCTATACCGGGGACAATATATCTCACAACTACTTAAAATCCAGTATATATATATCTATACCGGGGACAATATATTACACAACCACTTAAAATCCAGTATATATATCTATACCGGGGACAATATATCTCACAACCACTTAAAATCCAGTATATATATCTATATCGGGGACAATATATTACACAACCACTTAAAATCCAGTGTATATATCTATACTAGGGACAACATATTACACAACCACTTAAAATCCAGTATATATATCTATACTAGGGACAACATATCTCACAACCACTTAAAATCCAGTATCTATATATCTATACCGGGGACAATATATCTCACAGCCACTTAAAATCCAGTATATATATCTATACCGGGGACAATATATTACACAACCACTTAAAATCCAGTATATATATCTATACTAGGGACAACATATTACACAACCACTTAAAATCCAGTATACATATCTATACCGGGGACAATATATTACACAACCTTTTAAAATCCAGTGTATATATCTATACCGGGGACAATATATCTTACAACCACTTAAAATCCAGTCTTAGGTCAATACATTTAATTTGTGAAGATAAACTCAATTTAATTTGATTTAATTTGTGAAGATAAACTCAATTTCACACTAAATGTACGCAATGGAATTCCATGATACACCCAGTGTATACCGAGGAATTCCATGATACACCCAGTGTATACCGCCAAACTCAATAATACACCCAGTGTATACCGATGAATTTAATGATACACCCAGTGTATACCGAGTAATTCAATAATACACCCAGTGTATACCGAGGAATTCAATAATACACCCAGTGTATACAGAGGAATTCAATGATACACCCAGTGTATACCGCCAAACTCAATAATACACCCAGTGTATACCGATGAATTTAATGATACACCCAGTGTATACAGAGGAATTCAATGATACACTCAGTGTATACCGATGAATTTAATGATACACCCAGTTTATACAGAGGAATTCAATAATACACTCAGTGTATACCGAGGAATTCAATGATACACCCAGTGTATACCGAGGCATTTAATGATACACCCAGTGTATACCGAGGAATTTAATGATACACCCAGTGTATACCGAGGAATTTAATGATACACCCAGTGTATACAGAGGAATTCAATAATACACTCAGTGTATACCGCCAAACTCAATAATACACCCAGTGTATACCGATGAATTTAATGATACACTCAGTGTAAACCGAGGAATTTAATGATACACCCAGTGTATACCGAGGAATTCAATGATACACGCAGTGTATACCGAGGAAATCAATGATACACGCAGTGTATACCGAGGAATTCAATAATACACTCAGTGTATACCGTCAAACTCAATAATAGACCCAGTGTATACAGAGAAATTCAATGATACACCCAGTGTATACCGAGGAATTCAATAATACACGCAGTGTATACCGAGGAATTCAATGATACACCCAGTGTATACCGCCAAACTCAATAATACACGCAGTGTATACCGAGGAATTCAATGATACACCCAGTGTATACCGTCAAACTCAATAATACACCCAGTGTATACCGATGAATTTAATGATACACCCAGTGTATACCGAGGAATTCAATAATACACGCAGTGTATACCGAGGAATTCAATAATACACTCAGTGTATACCGAGGAATTCAATGATACACCCAGTGTATACCGTCAAACTCAATAATACACCCAGTGTATACCGATGAATTTAATGATACACCCAGTGTATACCGAGGAATTCAATAATACACCCAGTGTATACCGAGGAATTCAATAATACACCCAGTGTATACCAAGGGAATTTAATGATACACCCAGTGTATACCGCCAAACTCAATAATACACCCAGTGTATACCGAGGAATTCAATAATACACCCAGTGTATACCGAGGAATTCAATAATACACCCAGTGTATGAAGAGGAAAGTAATGATTCAACTAATGTTGAAGAAAACTTCAAGGGTACACTAAGTGTATTCTGAGGAAGTCAATGATGCATCCAGTGTATGAAAAAAAGTCGACGAAACACCAAGTTTATCAAGAGGAATTCCATGATACACCATCTAAAGCAGAGAAATTCAGTGATACACCAACTTAAGACGAATTCATTCAATGATACACCAACAGTACACAGATGAATTCAATGATACACTAACTGCACACAGAGGAATTCAATGATACACCAACTGTACACAGATGAATTCAATGATACACCAACTGTACACAGAGGAATTCAATGATACACCAACTGTACACAGATAAATTCAATGATACACTAACTGCACACAGAGGAATTCAATGATACACCAACTGTACACAGATGAATTCAATGATACACCAACTGTACACAGAGGAATTCAATGATACACCAACTGTACACCGAGGGATTCAATGATACACCAACTATACACAGGGAAGTTCAGAGATACACCAACTGTACACAGAGGAATTCAATGATACACCAACTGTACACAGATGAATTCAATGATACACCAACTGTACACAGATGAATTCAATGATACACCAACTGTACACAGATGAATTCAATGATGCACAAAATGTACACAGATGGATTCAGTGATACACCAACTGTACACAGATGAATTCAATGATACACAAACTGTACACAGATGAATTCAATGATACACCAACTGTACACCGACGAATTAAATGATACACCAACTGTACACAGATGAATTCAATGATACACCAACTGTACACAGATGAATTCAATGATGCACAAACTGTACACAGATGGATTCAGTAATACACCAACTGTACACAGATGAATTCAATGATACACAAACTGTACACAGATGAATTCAATGATACACCAACTGTACACCGACGAATTCAATGATACACCAACTGTACACAGATGAATTCAATGATACACCAACTGTACACCGACGAATTCAATGATACACCAACTGTACACAGAGGAATTCAATGATACACCAACTGTACACAGATGAATTCAATGATACACAAATTGTACACAGATGAATTTAGTGATACACCAACTGTACACAGAGGAATTCAATGATACACCAACTGTACACAGATGAATTCAATGATACACCAACTGTACACAGAGGAATTCAATGATACAACAACTGTACACCGAGGATTTCGCTGTATTTGTACCACGATATTGTTTAATTTAAGTATGTTTCCATACGTTAATGGCATAATGGAAGCTCATTAGGAGGGATAAAAGGACATTGCCCAGTCAGTCAATATTAAGACATGTCTCTTTGTCCGCTATTAGATAGCAATAACAGATTGTGCATTTCAGCTGCATTACATAACGGATTGTGATTACCAAGGATAGGACATCATAACTAACAATAGCAGCTTACACTCTGATGAGCGATGCACATGCACAAAGCAATAGCAATATTTTCATTGTCAACTTCCCATTTTCTCATAAAATTCACTGCTTCTATCTGTCTATATATGCCCTAAATAATGTTGGTGAAATATCATTTCATTAGTCGGACGTTAAATATAGTTTTCGATTGTAAGCCGATAATCGAAATGATTTGCAAAAACTCTTCTAAACTGGGTTCAATAGTGACCAAACCTGGCTGCTGTACGGCGTGTTATTTAACATGACTTTGTCTGGGGACGGTCGTATTACCTGACTTTGTCTGGGGACGGTCGTATTACCTTTACTAATCCACAGACGACCGACATGTTGTCTGATGTGTTTATTTGTCAGGCTTCGATACCGTGCTGATACGTTTGGTAGGTTTCAGATTACATCTACGAACGGAACATCATCCAACATTACCGGAACCTAGACAGGTAATGTCCCTTGGCCTTTTTTACAGCACCGAGATTCTAATTTCATATTTTGCTTATTCCCCTAAAAAGACCATAGCTGTAGGCCTGTCGCGCACACGGACCATGTGCTATTGATTGCCATGACATAAGATGGACGTTTGACAAATGTGGCGACAACTTTCAAACTGTTTTGCAATAGATAAATGGCGTCATGAAGACTACTGAACATTGGTCAGTGTCGACCTTTGTGAATAAGTCGTGAGATCTAATCATTGGACTATGTAGTGATGGTATTGTACACTAAATGCGCATTTTTTTGTGTCCGGCAGTTCATAATAAAATTTACTGAAAAAAAACGGTTTTGTACAGGGGTATATCTCGGAGCATTTGAAACACATGTACATTGTATCTCGATGCGTGGTGTTCGTTGCGTTCGAATGCCTCTACATGAGTTTGTCTACCTCTAACATCAATATACATGTAGCATTGTATGAGCATTTCCCGTCTGCAAAATTATCCCACAATGTACTGGTGAAGGTTTGACAGGATAATTCTCTACATCGACAGACAAGGTACTGGTGAAAGTTTGACAGAATAATTCTCTACATCGACAGACAAGGTAATGGTGAAGGTTTGACAGGATAATTCTCTACATCGACAGACAAGGTACTGGTGAAGGTTTGACAGAATAATTCTCTACATCGACAGACAAGGTAATGGTGAAGGTTTGACAGGATAATTCTCTACATCAACAGACAAAGGACACGTGAAGGTTTGACAGAATAAGTCTCTACATCGACAGACAAAGGACACGTGAAGGTTTGACAGAATAATTCTCTACATCGAGAGACAAGGTACTGGTGAAGGTTGACAGAATAATTCTCGACATCAACAGACAAAGGACACGTGAAGGTTTGACAGAATAATTCTCGACATCGACAGACAAAGGACACGTGAAGGTTGACAGAATAATTCTCTACATCGACAGACAAAGGACACGTGAAGGTTTGACAGAATAATTCTCTACATCGACAGACAATGTAATGGTGAAGGTTTGACAAAATAATTCTCTACATCGACAGACAAGGTAATGGTGAAGGTTTGACAGAATAATTCTCTACATCGACAGACAAGGTAATGGTGAAGGTTTGACAAAATAATTCTCTACATCGACAGACAATGTACTCTACATCGACAGACAAGGTAATGGTGAAGGTTTGACAGAATAATTCTCTACATCAACAGACAAAGGACACGTGAAGGTTTGACAGAATAATTCTCGACATCGACAGACAAGGTACTGGTGAAGGCTTCACAGAACCATTTTCCTGACATAATTTGATACCTCATCAGTAATGCCCAGAACATTTTGTAAGTTGATACTTTTCCAGAATGCTATTACTAAATATTTGCATTTTTAAGAACGACGAGAATAATAACTTTAATGATATGTAATGAAGAACCGAAATGTTCAGTAATAAATACTCAGCCTCAGCAGTGTCAGGAAGTACAGGGTCAAAATACATTAGGAATACATAATATCCAAACATTAGCTGCCTTTGAGTTAGTTAATTTCAGGAGACTTATTGAGAATGAATTAGAAATGACATTTAACACTACATAGTTTTAAAACAGCAGTTGTTAGTGTGGTACACCGTCACAAACACCTCTCTTAAAGTGCAGATTTTAATTATTGATGCTGGCAGAAGAGCCAGTAATCAATTATTCGTAAATAAAATTAACAAACATTGAAGCTTCGGCCTACATCACGTATTTAATGTAGTGTTCACTGTAATACCATCTAAGTTGTTGAATTGTTTGATAACATTTTGTCGGCGAGTTGATGTTAGGTTAGCCTGGTGCGGTATGTACATGTATATGGAAGGTGCTGGATGTTTAAATCTAAGACACGATCTACTAAAAGATCGGTTAAATTGTACAGTTTTAACGCCACACAGGCAATGTGAGACATTGCTGAATAGGTTAAACAAATATAGATGCATACCCTATTTTAGACAAAGTCAAAAAAACAAATAATAATAATACACTCGAGTACCTCGAATGCTCGTAATATCTTCATCACACGGGAACGTGTTGATGGGCCATCTCGAGTTTGGGCTATGTGCAGCATTCAGCTTGATGTAACCCAGCTGGCTTAGAGTCGTTGATGGCATCGAGACAAAGTGGACATCGAGAAACCCTCTAGCATTGAGATGATAATGAAGAAACTCCTCTAGCATTGAGATGATTTTGAAATAACTACGTCTTCCGTGAACTGTAAGAAAATTACACCGCGGCATCTCACATCGAGAGTAAAGTAACTGGTGAAGGTTCGACATAACGAATTCTCCACATCGAGAAGCAATATACTTGTGAAGGTTTGATTCCCGCTTTCCTTTTAGCTGTAGTCCTTCGTCTTACTATTAAAACATTACCCTTTATTTTCGTATATAACAAGTACAGTACATATTCCTTGTATTAATTAACCGAGACAATAGCTGTTTGGGATTTTTTTTCTAGTAAAGCAGAAGCTAATTAGCTAAATTAGTTGTCCTTGTACCGGTGAAACAGAAGTTAATTAGCTGAATTAGTTGTCCTGGTTCCGGTGAAACAGAAGCTAATTAGCTGAATTAGTTGTCCTTGTACCGGTAAAACAGAAGTTAATTAGCTGAATTAGTTGTCCTTGTACCGGTAAAACAGAAGTTAATTAGCTGAATTAGTTGTCCTTGTACCGGTGAAACAGAAGTTAATTAGCTGAATTAGCTGTCCTTGTACCGGTGAAACAGAAGTTAATTAGCTGAATTAGTTGTCCTTGTACCGGTGAAACAGAAGTTAATTAGCTGAATTAGTTGTCCTTGTTCCAGAAAGATACGGTCACGTATACGTAGGCTGTACATCCTACCTCATGAATAATGGAGACATTTCAAATGAGGGTCTCTGCCACAATATTGACTCATTTATCCATTTGTTTAACTGCTCGTTCAACTATTCCTGTAGTTTTTCTATCTTGTGTGAAACCGTAACGACACTTTCAAATTATTGATCGACACTTTCGAAGGTAACATCAGCCTTCTGTTTGGAGGGAAAAAGTATTCCTACTTAGACGTGATTACTGGGATGGATCGTCGAATCTTGATGACCCAAAACAACACTATTTGATCATCCTATAAAAAAATCTTAAAATGTTAATGCGATGTCATTCGATATATATATATATATATATATATACTTTTGTTTAACTTAAATATTAATACAATTAATTGTTCATGATGATATTCTACTTGGGATTGTGGAGATTTCATCCCCTGATATTGTCATCGCTACCCGTTATTTCTATCAGTGATCGAGTTTTCTGAGACCAAATGAACCAATTAACGTAATTAACATAAACATTACAACATACCAAGCGCTATTGTCATATCATATTAACTTGCGCTGTTATTTACCTTTTTACTATTTTTTCTTAATAATCTTAACTCGACATAGAGATGTTGCCTTACTGATAACAACAACTAAATATTGACCAAATGAACGTTAACAAACCAATATCTAACACATTTAAGTAACTGTCAATATGCATAGTATGAATGAGATGACATATTTAATTGTGTATTAACAAGGAGGATTGCTTTGTAAATTCAACAGCGGTATTCTGTACTTACGCTATTACACGTACCTCCATTGGCAATATTGTACATATATTGTTTTATTAATTCTTTTAAACATGTACAGCCATTATGCTAAAGACATTGTTTTATATCTATGGATTCATTGTTTTTAAGGCATTGGTTTACAATTATAGATGCATTAAAAAAGATGTGGCTGCTTAGATATATTGTCTTTTATCTGATAGAAACCTTGTTGTATGACGCGATGACTTGATACATTATATTTTGGTTAGACTGTTGTAGTGTCGAGTTGTAGTGTCGGGTTGTAGTGTCGAGTGTCGAGTTGTAGTGTCGAGTTGTAGTGTCGGGTTGTAGTGTCGGTTTGTAGTCGAGTTGTAGTGTCGGGTTGTAGTGTCGAGTTGTAGTGTCGGGCTGTAGTGTCGGGTTGTAGAGTCGGGTTGTAGTGTCGGGTTGTAGTGTCGAGTTGTAGTGTCGAGTTGTAGAGTCGGGTTGTAGTGTCGGGTTGTAGTGTCGAGTTGTACTGTCGATGTTCATGTCTATGATTATTCCTCCTGAGGGACAAAACAAAATATTACATTGTATGACTGAGACCTGGGAGACACGAGCTGAATCATCTTTATTGCCCCATTTTCGTATCCAATAAGAGGAGAAATGGATAAGGATATTGCCCGTCTGTCTGACCGGCGGTATTTTATAGTGTGGTATTGAGAGAAAGCGACGCTATGTTGGCAGCTGATTTCACTGACACTCCACACAGTACCGTTACTGCCAGAGCACTTCACCCATATTTTGACTCGACATTTTTTACATATGGTTTACAACATAAAATATATATTCGACTGAATATAATCTTTAATAGACAATATTTGAACCGTTATATTCAACCTCACTAAAATGTATGAGTTAAACGCATAGCATATTAATATTTTAATAATATTTTGATATTCCTTACATTTTTACACGGTTGACCCATATGCTCACAGACCGAGAGGGACAAAACTAATCTTATCGTGTAATTTATAATATTTTGTCGCCGTGTGATACGATTCACTTGTGTCGTTTGTACTCCACGTGTCACACAGCTGAGAAAATGATGGATATTGAACTAAGAGAAAAGGGTAACCGGCCGGTCGGAAAGTGTCGGCTCTTTAATACAAACTCGTCAATTTCAACAGATATCTCACAGATGAGAGTTGGGTTGTTTGTATTTAGATCCCAAGATACACAAACTCTTTACGGGGTTGGAATCTAGGCAGATCAATGCTGCTCAACCTGACACAGAAGTCACCACATGATTTTACTGGATAACAAACCAATTCAGGAAATTGTATCATTTTATTCCCTCCAGCTTTAAAACCGATTTCCAAATAAAATCATTGAGAGAACAAGGGAGAGTTAGTGCCTTAACAACGAGCGTCTTCGTAAGATCGATATGCACCGCTTTTGACGTGCAAACATATTGTGTGTTACTGAAATATTAAGTTTATCAGTGATTGAGACAATCACTACACAAGTGATCAAGGTTTACATTAATCTAACAAGAAAGTATATGGATCCGAGCCCTCATGATTTATTCATACAATCTAAATATCGCTACGGAAAACGGTCGCGTTTTACGGACTCATTTTTACATTTCCGTTGCTGATAGTACTCAATGTGTTCGGTCTGTCACGTTCTGCTGGCGTCACAGTCTATTTTAATCTTACCTACAATACAGCACCTCTACATTGTACAACAACACACGAATCCTTGACTCGTTTATAATAAAATTCTGAAGCTAAAATGACATGTGATCAGTTGATGAAAGGTGGCATCAGGAATCAGGAAAAAAAAGCACATATAACCATCCATCGTTTTCAGGAGTACAATCTTCTTACTCAAATAATTCAAATTTGAATGAATATAAATGCAATATGATCATTAAGATCACTTATATAAGAATAAGAAAGTCTAGATAATTTTATTAAGGGATGTATAATTTAGGACATCTTATTGCTAGATTATCGATGTTTATAGCATCTAATCATTACAGTGTTATGTATGACAACTGATGTGTATTACAGTGTTATGTATGACAACTGTTGGGTATTACAGTGTTATGTATGACAACTGATGTGTATTACAGTGTTATGTATGACAACTGTTGGGTATTACAGTGTTATGTATGACAACTGATGTGTATCACAGTGTTATGTATGACAACTGTTGGGTATTACAGTGTTATGTATGACAACTGATGTGTATCACAGTGTAATGTATGACAACTGTTGGGTATTACAGTGTTATGTATGACAACTGATGGGTATTACAGTGTTATGTATGACAACTGATGTGTATCACAGTGTTATGTATGACAACTGATGGGTATTACAGTGTTATGTATGACAACTGTTGTGTATTACAGTGTTATGTATGACAGCTGTTGGGTATTACAGTGTTATGTATGACAACTGATGTGTATCACAGTGTTATATATGACAACTCTTGGGTAACACAGTGTTATGTATGACAACTGATTGTAATTAAAGTGTTAAGTATGACAACTGATGGATATTAGTGTTATGTTTGACAACTGATGGATATTAAAGTGTTATGTATGACAACTGATGGGTATCACAGTGTTATGTATAACAACTGATGTATATTAAAGTGTTATGTTTGACAACTGATGGATATTAAAGTGTTATGTATGACAACTGATGGGTATTACATTGTTATGTATGACAACTGATGGGTATTACAGTGTTATGTATGACAACTGATGTGTATTACAGTGTTATGTATGACAACTGATGGATATTAGTGTTATGTTTGACAACTGATGGATATTAAAGTGTTATGTATGACAACTGATGGGTATCACAGTGTTATGTATGACAACTGATGTATATTAAAGTGTTATGTGTGACAACTGATGGGTATTATAGTGTTATGTATGACAACTGATGTGTATTATAGTGTTATGTATGACAACTGATGTGTATTACAGTGTTATGCATGACAACTGATGTGTATTACAGTGTTATGTATGACAACAGATGGGTATTACAGTGTTATGTATGACAACTGATGGATATTAGTGTTATGTTTGACAACTGATGGGTATCACAGTGTTATGCATGACAACTGATGTATATTAAAGTGTTATGTATGACAACTGATGGGTATTATAGTGTTATGTATGACAACTGATGTGTATTATAGTGTTATGTATGACAACTGATGTGTATTACAGTGTTATGCATGACAACTGATGTGTATTACAGTGTTATGTATGACAACTGATGGGTATTACAGTGTTATGTATGACAACTGATGGATATTAGTGTTATGTTTGACAACTGATGGGTATCACAGTGTTATGCATGACAACTGTTCGGTATTGCAGTGTAATATCTAACCAGTATTACATTTTCCATTGTTTTATATGACCAATGTAACAGTTTTCATTATTATATTTGACAATTATAACCGTTTCCATTATAATATTTGACTCATATATTGTGCTATCTGATATGTTTTACAGTTTATATAATATCTGACCAGTATAACAGTTTATATAATATCTGACCAGTATAACAGTTTATATAATATCTGACCAGTATAACAGTTTATATAATATCTGACCAGTATAACAGTTTATATAATATCTGACCAGTATAACAGTTTATATAATATCTGACCAGTATAACAGTTTATATAATATCTGACCAGTATAACAGTTTACTTTATAATATCTGACCAGTATAACAGTTTATATAATATCTGACCAGTATAACAGTTTATATAATATCTGACCAGTATAACAGTTTATATAATATCTTACCAGTATTACAGTTTATATAATATCTGACCAGTATTACAGTTTATATAATATCTGACCAGTATAACAGTTTATATAATATCTGACCAGTATAACAGTTTATATAATATCTGACCAGTATTACAGTTTATATAATATCTGACCAGTATTACAGTTTATATAATATCTGACCAGTATAACAGTTTATATAATATCTGACCAGTATAACAGTTTATATAATATCTGACCAGTATAACAGTTCACTTTATAATATCTGACCAGTATTACAGTTTATATAATATCTGACCAGTATTACAGTTTATATAATATCTGACCAGTATAACAGTTTATATAATATCTGACCAGTATTACAGTTTACTTTATAATATCTGACCAGTATAACAGTTTATATAATATCTGACCAGTATTACAGTTTACTTTATAATATCTGACCAGTATTACAGTTTATATAATATCTGACCAGTATAACAGTTTATATAATATCTGACCAGTATTACAGTTTACTTTATAATATCTGACCAGTATAACAGTTTATATAATATCTGACCAGTATAACAGTTTACTTTATAATATCTGACCAGTATTATAGTTTATATAATATCTGACCAGTATAACAGTTTATATAATATCTGACCAGTATAACAGTTTATATAATATCTGACCAGTATAACAGTTTATATAATATCTGACCAGTATTACAGTTTACTTTATAATATCTGACCAGTATTACAGTTTATATAATATCTGACCAGTATAACAGTTTATATAATATCTGACCAGTATTACAGTTTACTTTATAATATCTGACCAGTATAACAGTTTATATAATATCTGACCAGTATAACAGTTTACTTTATAATATCTGACCAGTATTACAGTTTATATAATATCTGACCAGTATAACAGTTTATATAATATCTGACCAGTATAACAGTTTATATAATATCTGACCAGTATTACAGTTTATATAATATCTGACCAGTATAACAGTTTATATAATATCTGACCAGTATTACAGTTTATATAATATCTGACCAGTATTACAGTTTATATAATATCTGACCACTATAATATTTTACTTTATAAAGATGTTAACTGTTTGTTACAGGAGTGGACAGACGAGCGGTTAAAGTGGGATCCTCGAGATTACAACGGTTTAGTCGTGTTACGTATACCGTGTGAAAAGATATGGCTTCCCGACATCGTCCTCTATAATAGGTATCTAAAGCATCGCATTTGTATGAGTCAGTTAGAAGTGAGCTCGGTATCGTCCTTTATAACTTTATGTCACCTTTATCATATAGTGTGTTAGAAGTGAGCTCGGTATCGTTCTTTATACATTGATGTCACCTTTATCATATAGTGAGTTAGAAGTGAGCTCGATATCCTCCTTTATATCTTTATGTCACCTTTATCATATAGTGAGTTAGAAGTGAGCTCGGTATCATCCTTTATAACTTTATGTCACCTTTATCATATAGTGAGTTCGAAGTGAGCTCGGTATCATCCTTTATAACTTGATGTCACCTTTATCATATTGTAAGTTAGAAGTGAGCTCGGTATCGTCCTTTATAACTGTTTCACCTTTATCATATAGTGAGTTCGAATTGAGCTCGGTATCATCCTTTATAACTTTATGTCACCTTTATCATATTGTAAGTTAGAAGTGAGCTCGGTATCGTCCTTTATAACTGTTTCACCTTTATCATATAGTGAGTTAGAAGTGAGCTCGGTATCGTCCTTTATAACTTTGTCACCTTTATCATATAGTGTGTAAGAAGTGAGCTCGGTATCGTTATTTATACATTGATGTCACCTTTATGATATAGTGAGTTCGAAGTGAGCTCGGTATCATCCTTTATAACTGTGTCACCTTTATCATATTGTTTGTTAGAAGTGAGCTCGGTATCATCCTTTATAACCTTATGTCACCTTTATCATATAGTGAGTTAGAAGTGAGCTCGGTATCGTCCTTTATAACTTTATGACACCTTTATCATATAGTGAGTTAGAAGTGAGCTCGGTATCGTCCTTTATAACTTTGTCAACTTTATCATATTGTGAGTTAGAAGTGAGCTCGGTATCGTCCTTTATAACTTAATGACACCTTTATCATATAGTGAGTTAGAAGTGAGCTCGGTATCATCCTTTATAACTTTATGTCACCTTTATCATATTGTGAGTTAGAAGTGAGCTCGGTATCATCCTTTATAACTTAATGTCACCTTTATCATATAGTGAGTTAGAAGTGAGCTCGGTATCATCCTTTATAACTTTATGTCACCTTTATCATATTGTGAGTTAGAAGTGAGCTCGGTATCATCCTTTATAACTTTGTCACCTTCATCATATAGTGAGTTAGAAGTGAGCTCGGTATCGTTCTTTATAACTGTGTCACCTTTATCATATAGTGAGTTAGAAGTGAGCCCGGTATCGTCATTTATACATTGATGTCACCTTTATCATATTGTGTGTTAGAAGTGAGCTCGGTATCGTCCTTAATAACTTTATGTCACCTTTATCATATTGTGTGTTATAAGTGAGCTCGGTATCATCCTTTATAACTGTTTCACCTTTATCATATAGTGAGTTAGAAGTGAGCTCGGTATCGTCCTTTATAACTGTTTCACCTTTATCATATAGTGAGTTAGAAGTGAGCTCGGTATCGTCCTTTATAACTTGATGTCACCTTTATCATATAGTGAGTTAGAAGTGAGCTCGGTATCGTCCTTTATAACTGTTTCACCTTTATCATATAGTGAGTTAGAAGTGAGCTCGGTATCATCCTTTATAACTTAATGTCACCTTTATCATATAGTGAGTTAGAAGTGAGCTCGGTATCATCCTTTATAACTTGATGTCACCTTTATCATATAGTGAGTTAGAAGTGAGCTCGGTATCATCCTTTATAACTTGATGTCACCTTTATCATATTGTGAGTTAGAAGTGAGCTCGGTATCATCCTTTATAACTTGATGTCACCTTTATCATATAGTGAGTTAGAAGTGAGCTCGGTATCGTCCTTTATAACTGATGTCACCTTTATCATATAGTGAGTTAGAAGTGAGCTCGGTATCGTCCTTTATAACTTGATGTCACCTTTATCATATTGTGTGTTAGAAGTGAGCTCGGTATCATCCTTTATAACTGTTTCACCTTTATCATATAGTGAGTTAGAAGTGAGCTCGGTATCGTCCTTTATAACTGTTTCACCTTTATCATATTGTGTGTTAGAAGTGAGCTCGGTATCGTCCTTTATAACTGTTTCACCTTTATCATATAGTGAGTTAGAAGTGAGCTCGGTATCGTCCTTTATAACTGTTTCACCTTTATCATATAGTGTGTTAGAAGTGAGCTCGGTATCATCCTTTATAACTTGATGTCACCTTTATCATATAGTGAGTTAGAAGTGAGCTCGGTATCATCCTTTATAACTTGATGACACCTTTATCATATTGTGAGTTAGAAGTGAGCTCGGTATCATCCTTTATAACTTTATGTCACCTTTATCATATTGTGAGTTAGAAGTGAGCTCGGTATCATCCTTTATAACTTTGTCACCTTTATCATATAGTGAGTTAGAAGTGAGCTCGGTATCATCCTTTATAACTTGATGTCACCTTTATCATATAGTGAGTTAGAAGTGAGCTCGGTATCGTCCTTTATAACTTTATGTCACCTTTATCATATAGTGAGTTAGAAGTGAGCTCGGTATCATCCTTTATAACTTGATGTCACCTTTATCATATAGTGAGTTAGAAGTGAGCTCGGTATCATCCTTTATAACTTAATGTCACCTTTATCATATTGTGTGTTAGAAGTGAGCTCGGTATCATCCTTTATAACTGATGTCACCTTTATCATATAGTGAGTTAGAAGTGAGCTCGGTATCATCCTTTATAACTGTGTCACCTTTATCATATAGTGAGTTAGAAGTGAGCTCGGTATCATCCTTTATAACTGTGTCACCTTTATCATATAGTGAGTTAGAAGTGAGCTCGGTATCATCCTTTATAACTGTGTCACCTTTATCATATAGTGAGTTAGAAGTGAGCTCGGTATCGTCCTTTATAACTTTATGTCACCTTTATCATATAGTGAGTTAGAAGTGAGCTCGGTATCATCCTTTATAACTTTATGTCACCTTTATCATATAGTGAGTTAGAAGTGAGCTCGGTATCATCCTTTATATCTTTATGTCACCTTTATCATATAGTGAGTTAGAAGTGAGCTCGGTATCATCCTTTATACATTATGTCACCTTTATCATATAGTGTGTTAGAAGTGAGCTCGGTATCGTCCTTTATACATTGATGTCACCTTTATCATATAGTGAGTTAGAAGTGAGCTCGGTATCATTCTTTATAACTTTATGTCACCTTTATCATATAGTGAGTTAGAAGTGAGCTCGGTATCGTCCTTTATATCTTCATGTCACCTTTATCATATACATGTAGTGTGTTAGAAGTGAGCTCGGTATCGTCCTTTATACATTGATGTCAACTTTATCATATTGTGTGTTAGAAGTGATCTCGGTATCGTCCTTTTATAACTTCATGTCACCTTTATCATATTGTTTGTTAGAAGTGAGCTCGGTATCGTCCTTTATATCTTTATGTCACCTTTATCATATAGTTTGTTAGAAGTGAGCTCGGTATCGTCCTTTATAACTTCATGTCACCTTTATCATATAGTGAGTTAGAAGTGAGCTCGGTATCGTCCTTTATAACTTCATGTCACCTTTATCATATAGTGTGTTAGAAGTGAGCTCGGTATCATCCTTTATACATTGATGTCACCTTTATCATATAGTGAGATAGAAGTGAGCTCGGTATCGTCCTTTATAACTTCATGTCACCTTTATCATATAGTGAGTTAGAAGTGAGCTCGGTATCATCCTTTATAACTTGATGTCACCTTTATCATATTGTGTGTTATAAGTGAGCTCGGTATCGTCCTTTATAACTGTTTCACCTTTATCATATAGTGTGTTAGAAGTGAGCTCGGTATCATCCTTTATAACTGTGTCACCTTTATCATATAGTGAGTTAGAAGTGAGCTCGGTATCATTCTTTATAACTTGATGTCACCTTTATCATATTGTGTGTTATAAGTGAGCTCGGTATCATCCTTTATAACTTCATGTCACCTTTATCATATAGTGAGATAGAAGTGAGCTCGGTATCGTCCTTTATAACTTTATGTCACCTTTATCATATAGTGAGTTAGAAGTGAGCTCGGTATCATCCTTGATAACTTGATGTCACCTTTATCATATTGTGTGTTATAAGTGAGCTCGGTATCGTCCTTTATAACTGATGTCACCTTTATCATATAGTGAGTTAGAAGTGAGCTCGGTATCATCCTTTATAACTTGATGCCACCTTTATCATATAGTGAGTTAGAAGTGAGCTCGGTATCATCCTTTATAACTTCATGTCACCTTTATCATATAGTGTGTTAGAAGTGAGCTCGGTATCGTCCTTAATAACTTTATGTCACCTTTATCATATAGTGAGTTAGAAGTGAGATCGGTATCATCCTTTATATCTTTATGTCACCTTTATCATATAGTGAGTTAGAAGTGAGCTCGGTATCGTCCTTTATAACTTGATGTCACCTTTATCATATTGTGTGTTAGAAGTGAGCTCGGTATCGTCCTTTATCTCTTTATGTCACCTTTATCATATAGTGTGTTAATGTGTTAGAAGTGTGTTTTATACACGGTTACTTTGTAACATGATGTTATCATTGATATCCATCTCCACATCGGTTATTTTCCCTGAGTTATGACAGATCACGATGACAGTGGTGGTATGTTTGGTATATTATTGCGTATGAAGATTAGTAGTAAGGGAATGATTAACACTTGTATTATTTTGAACACGAAGTGACATATGACTTCACATCTACAAAATTCCAGCACTCGCGACCTTTGTACATATTCCAACACTGACGCCCTGTGTATTTTTATAGAGTATCTGTTTATCTATAGAGTATCTGTTAATTTATAGATTATCTGTTTATTCCAACACTGACGCCCTGTGTATTTTTATAGATTATCTTTTTTATCTATAGAGTATCTGTTTATTTATAGAGTATCTGTTTATTTATAGGTTATCTGTTTATTCCAACACTGATGACCTTTGTGTATCTATAGATTATCTGTTTATTTATAGAGTATATGTTTAATCAACACTGACGACCTTTGTATATTTATAAAGCACCTGTATATTTAAATGGTATATGTTTATTCCGTCACTGACGACCTTTGTATATTAATAAATACCTGTTTATTTATAGAGCACCTGTATATTGATAGAGTATCTGTTTATTTATAAATACCTGTTTATTCCATCACTGACGACATTTGTATATTGATAGAGTATCTGTTTATCTATAGAGTATCTGTTTATCTATAGAGTATCTGTTTATTTATAAATACCTGTTTATTTAATCACTGACGGCATTTGTTGATCTATAGAGTATCTGTTTATCTATAAAGTATCTGTTTATCTATAAAGTATCTGTTTATCTATAAAGTATCTGTTTATCTATAAAGTATCTGTTTATCTATAAAGTATCTGTTTATCTATAGAGTATCTGTTTATCTATAGAGTATCTGTTTATTTCATCACTGAAGACCTTTGTATCACTGACGACCTTTGTATATTTATAGATTATCTGTTTATTCCATCACTGACGTCCTGTGTATTTTTACAGGGTATCTGTTTATCTAGAGTGTATCTATTTATTTATAGATTATCTGTTTATTCCATCACTGACGGCCTTTGTATATCTATAAAGTATCTGTTTATTTATAGAGTATCTGTTTATCTATAAAGTATCTGTTTATTTATAGAGTATCTGTTCATTCCATCACTGACGGCCTTTGTATATCTATAAAGTATCTGTTTATTTATAGAGTATCTGTTTATTCCATCACTGACGGCCTTTGTATATCTATAAAGTATCTGTTTATTTATAGAGTATCTGTTTATCTATAAAGTATCTGTTTATTTATAGAGTATCTGTTCATTCCATCACTGACGGCCTTTGTATATCTATAAAGTATCTGTTTATTTATAGAGTATCTGTTTATCTATAAAGTATCTGTTTATTTATAGAGTATCTGTTTATTTGTAGAGTATCTGTTTATTTATAGATTATCTGTTTATTCCAGCACTGACAACATTTTTTATTGCTAAAGTATCTCTTTTTCCATTTATTCCAGCGCTGACGATTTTACCTCTGGATATATGCAGAGTAAAGCTATGGTCAACTGCAATGGAACAGTGTTCTGGCCACCACCAGCGAAATTCAGGAGTTCCTGCAAAATAGACATCACGTATTTCCCATTTGATGATCAAACATGTAAAATGAAGTTTGGTTCGTGGACGTACGATGGGTTTCAAGTTGACCTTACGAACAAGTCAGCTGTTGTGGACCTATCTAACTACGTCTATAGTGGTGAATGGGAACTGCTGGACATTAGGGTAGTTCGAAACGAGGTGTATTATCCATGCTGCATAGAACCTTTCCCAGATGTGACGTTTACAGTGATCATGAGAAGGAGAACTCTGTACTACTTGTTCAATATAATATTTCCATGTCTGTGGTTGACCATCCTCAGTTTGTTGGGATTCTGGCTACCCCCTGATTCAGGAGAAAAAATTACACTTGGAATAACTGTGTTACTGGCCTTTTCCGTCTTCATGCTTCTGATTGCTGAAAATATGCCAGCTACATCGGAATTCGTACCGTTAATAGGTAAGTAGGTTATGTCCCAGGTACGTAACCATTCGTACTGGTTATAGGAAAATAAATATATCCTAGTTACGTCATCATTCGTACTGGTTATAGGAACATAAATATATCACAGTTACGTCATCATTCGCACTGGTTATAGGAACATAAATATATCACAATTACGTCATCATTCGTACTGGTTATGGGGACATAGATATTTCCCAGTTACGTCATCATTCGTACTGGTTATAGGAACATATATATATCACAGTTACGTCATCATTCGTACTGGTTATAGGAACATAAATATATCACAATTACGTCATCATTCGTACTGGTTATGGGGACATAGATATTTCCCAGTTACGTCATCATTCGTACTCGTTATAGGAACATAAATACATCCTAGTTACGTCATCATTCGTACTGTTTATAGGAACATAAATATATCCTAGTTACGTCATCATTCGTACTGTTTATAGGAACATAAATCTATCCCAGTTACGTCATCATTCGTACTGGTTATAGGAACATAAATATATCCCAGTTACGTCATCATTCGTACTGGTTATAGAAACATAAATATATCCTAGTTACGTCATCATTCGTACTGTTGATAGGAACATAAATCTATCCCAGTTACGTCATCATTCGTACTGGTTATAGGGACATAGATATTTCCCAGTTACGTCATCATTCGTACTGGTTATAGGAACATAGATATATCACAATTACGCCATAATTCGTACTGTTTATAGGAACATAGATATATCCCAGTTACGTCATAATTCGTACTGGTTATAGGAGCATAACTATATCCCAGTTACGCCATCATTCGTACTGTTGATAAGGAAGTAGGTTATATTGTATGGTCAAGTGGTCAGGACTCTCTATTCTGACACAACTTGAAAATAACCTATGGTAGCGTGGCTACCTCCACACTACATAATGATTGGTAGGAGACTTTTTCCTGACTTCCCTAAATCAAACGACCTAGTTTTCACCGATTAAACGCCTGTCCAGTTTCCATAACTTCCTAGAGATACCAAATTACGTGTAAAAATAAACATTTATTTAGGAGACATTAAAATGAGTCTAGATATAACATATAATTTGATCCTCACTCTTATACCTCTACTATCATTCTTAAGTACCTCATTTTAATTCAATAAATTACATATTTACTGAGATACTGGATCACTGACTATAACTTTTGCTATTTAAATGACTGATAACAATGACAATCTAAAAAATTATCAACTGGTAAATAAATACTAAAATAAAAAATATTTAATTACTAAAGCTACAATCACTAATAGGGAAAATAATTGTTACTCTATCACATGTATCAAATCCCTGTAATATAACTTATAGCACAATTCTCAATTTGGATTTTAATAAATAAATAAATATCTCTCATCATATTGTACCACACATGTATGAATTTCTACTCGTGTTCAGCATAATAAATCATTCATGTATGATAATTAACTTCATAGACTATGTTCCGTAAAATGTTCAAGGTTACACTGTGAGAACTACATTAGTTACTAATAATATTACTAATAATTCTCGAATATTCCATGAAATAAACACGTAATTATATTATTTATCTTAACGACTCTGAAACTTCGCTATAGGACGGAAACATCAACAACTGACCTGCTAAAATACCTGTAAAGACCACTGTAACGTAAACTGAGCGTGATTGCTGATATCTGCACGAGAAGACAGACTACAATATATACAAGATTTATTTACAATTTGTACAAGCATGTATATTAACATTTATTTATAAACACGCTCATCACACAATCTTACATACAACACTCTGATACATTCATAGACACATAAGCATAAACACATGAACATAGACACCCTATTCCCTACAAGTCTCTCAAAGGCCACCACAGTTGAACACCGAGTCCACACAGTTAGACTGCTAAGCTCCAGATGAACACGAACATCGTCTCCGTCATAGGTCCCTCATGATCCAATCAGTGCCGTCTTATACAGCGGAACAAAATCACACACGCAGTGCTCAATATACATGTACTGAACATGGTCAGCATCCACAACAGGGAATCAACGTTATAGTAGAACAGAATATCTACGTCTTTAATGATGATCCCAAGACGTTGAATATCTCAACAACTGTGACGTCATCAATAACTATGTCACATCTCTGCCGCGATGTGTATCACCGCTCAGACATACCACGCAGGTTATGTCAGTCCATCCTTCCAAAACAGGGAAGGTACACAATAGGCATAAAGTTCATTGGACGAGTAGGATCTCGGAGTACATAAACCAGTACAGCTATTCGGCCCTCGGCTCTAGGCCTCCATACAATAGGTGGGTAGTGATCATGGTCTTATCAATTACGGTGTAGGCCCATCAAGCTACAACAATATAGTAATTACAATTTACTTAAGTTATATTTTATATAGTAAACTATTTAAACATTATATATTCCACACTACATATAAGCAAAACCATACTTGTAAACATACTAGATACTCGCGCTCATTTACCGACGACACACAATACACCGCACGTGCCTCGATAGTACTAGGTCACGCCTAACAATACAGATAACATTTAGCGACTATAAAACACTATAAACGCACTCAAACTGGCAAATATAACAAGACAACCTATTGATAACGTTATGGAGTAATATTGGGTTATATTTGATGGAATTACTTACCCCAATCTGTGTAGTGTAGAGAAACGGCGCGCAATTTAAAACTCTTAAAAACAATACTAAGGACTAAAACAAATACATACAAGTTACAAATACTTACATACACTAGATATGGCATGTGACAACACGCCCCAACCAGAAGAATAAACGTTGTGGAGCTACTTTTATTCTCCAAAAGTCACATGACAGAGTTTCCTAGCCATCACATTCTACTGAGGAAATCCACACCAACGTTTTCACATCGTCTGATTGCACGTATTCGGAATTTGTACGGTTGTAGTTGCAGTGCCCATCTCATTAACTTCGCATTCACACCCTTCATATTGTTTAAGTATATAAGTGGTTGATGATCGGTCTCCAACACGAACTCCTTCCCATAGAGGTATTTTTTGGAATTTCTGAATGGACCACACTACAGCCAAACATTCCTTCTCAATCACGGAATATGCACATTCACTGGACTTCAGTTTTCGACTAGCATAAGCCACCGAGTAAATGATGATGATGATGATGATGGATGAATGTGAGAATTTGACATGATGATGATGATGATGATGGATGTGAAAATTTGACATGATGATGATGATGATGGATGAATGTGAGAATTTGACATGATGATGATGATGATGGATGAATGTGAAAATTTGACATGATGATGATGATGATGGATGAATATGAGAATTTGACATGATGATGATGATGATGGATGAATGTGAAAAATTGACATGATGATGATGATGGATGAAGGTGAGAATGGACATGATGATGATGATGATGATGATGATGATGATGATGGATGAAGGTGAGAATTTGACATGATGATGATGATGAAGGTGAGAATTGAAGTTGATCAGAGTGAGAAAGATATTACTATAATGATACATGTATACATATTGAATGTATCTGGAAAATAAAAAAGTTGCAAAAAAAAGTAAATGGTCTCCCTCCATTTGCAGTAGAATACACGAACGACAAAATCTTGTCACATCAGACGTCAACCCAGGCCAATAGAACTCTGATAATATCCGCTCGGTCGTCCGTTCCGCCGCTAAATGGCCAGACATCACAGAATCGTGAGCCAACTTCATCACAGCAGGTCTCAACTTGGTCGGTACCACCAGCTGCTTGAACAGCCTTCCCTGTGCCGATGACGGACTCTGAAACTCTCTGTATAATAGACCCTCTCTTGACATAGAAATGAGACTTACCGCCATCTGATCTTATCTTCTTGTCATCATTCTTCGCCAACTGCCATAGCTTCACAAGACTGTCATCAGCTTCCTGTTCAGCTTTGATCTCATCAGGAGTAGCAAAGTTGTCTGCAGTAGGTACATTCAATGCACGATATGGTCGGTTCTCCTTCTGCCGTTGAGCCCTTGTCTGTACAGTAGCAACAACTTCCGCCTTCCCATCAGTATCTGGATCTCTAGGCTGTCTCGCACCCTCGATGTTCCCAATAATTACATCATATAGCGGATTGTCCATACACCACGCCACGACAGAACCAACGTAATACGGTGTGTTGATAAAAGCAGTAGCAATGGGAACCTCCAACTTAGAACCATCTGCTAGCTTACATGTTTGGGTCTCACCAGTCATCTGCTTTTCGCCCACTAAACTCCGCTTGATTACCACTCCAGAACATCCGGTATCTCTTAACACTGACACAGGAGACTCATCAACACGGCCCTCTACAACCGGCATCTCATCAGACTGAGGAATCTTCACATAGCAGGATATGTTTACTCCAAAATGCTCGCTACGTCTACCAGTCGTAACTCCAACTTTACCACTACTTGACTTCTTCGGACAATTGTAAGACATGTGGTCTGGTTTCTTACAAATGAAACAATGTTTACCTCCAGTCTGTCCCTTCTTAGACTCCTTGGCATCAGAATGAGAATTGGAAGATTGCTGGGTCTTCATGCTTGACGAGGTCTTATCAAACTTCCGGGCTGGTCTTACAAAGTTGGACGCGTTCCCTCTAGCCTCAGCGAATTGGTCAGCTAATGTTGACATCTCAGCAATACTCTTGGGATCCTCTCCTTAAGGAAAAGTTTCAGCTCATTCCCAAACGCCTGTAGGAATTGTTCTCTTACCATCATGTCTCTCAGGCCATCATACGTCTTAGCAACGGATGCCATCTCCATCCACCTAACGAGGTCGCTCTCAAGCCGTACCGCAAACTGCGAAAAGGTCTCACCTGTTTCCGGTCGCCCACTTCGGAATCTTTTCCTAAAGCCATCCTCGGTCATCTCGAAGCGCTTTAACAAGGTTCCCTTCAGCACCTCATAGTCAAGACTCTGATCAATAGGCAATCTAGAGAATACGTCCAGAGCTCTTCCCTTCAACAAAACACTAAGGTTCGAAGCCTATTGTGTGGTCTTGTTCCATCCTTACGTTGTAGCATACCGCTCAAACCTTTGAAGGTATGAATCAATATTACCCTTCCCCTCCTCAAAAGCAGGAAGTTTCGGTCCCTTCACGAATACAGGAGGCGACTTACCTTGATCCACTTGTGGTTTCCTCTCCTCCTTCTCTAATAGTTCCATCTTTCTTGCATGATCTCTAGCAGCTCTTTCTTCTGTGTCCCTCTCCAAAGCACGTTGCTCCTTCAATATACTCAGCTTAATCTGTTCCATTTTTTGCTGTTCGTCCCATTCCTTCTACTTCTGTTCCCCGTTCACTCTGTCTCTCATCTCGCTCTCTATCCTGCTCATCTTGGACAAACTTCTGTAAATCTGTGCCTTTGTACCCAAGCTCAGTTCCAATCTCTATAAGAACTTTGACCGCCGTCATTTTGTCAATCTCAAAGGTCAATACACAACCTGCACCACAGTATTTGCTTGAAATAATATTTACAAAACACTGCAAATTGGAACACAACAACAACAACACAATGTACAAAATCCTGCAATACATCTGAAAATGAAAGATGATATATCAGCAAAGTACATAAAGTTTGACATACCTGGAATCCATGTACAGCCACAGGTCTCCATCTGTTAGTAGAACACTAGCTACTTAATGCCTACTGTACCCCAGGACCCCCCCAGTATCATACTTACCATAAAGCAATATCACACTTTCTCAGAACATCTAACATACCCTCTTGTACATAGCTATAAACGCTGTACTAGGGTAAACAAAGTTACAACAACTACACTAAGAACGCTGTACTAGGGTTAACAAAGTTACAACAACTACACTAAAGAACGCTGTACTAGGGTAAACAACGTTACAACAACTACACTAAATGGCGCTGTACTAGGGTAAACAACGTTATCACAACTATATTAAAGAACGCTGTACTAGGGTAAACAACGTTATCACAACTACACTAAAGAGCGCTGTACTAGTGTAAACAACGTTATCACAACTATACTAAAGAACGATGTACTAGTGTAAACAACGTTATCACAACTACACTAAAGAGCGCTGTACTAGGGTAAACAACGTTATCACAACTATACAAAAGAACGCTGTACTAGGGTAAACAACGTTATCACAACTACACTAAAGAGCGCTGTACTAGGGTAAACAACGTTATCACAACTATACTAAAGAACGATGTACTAGTGTAAACAACGTTATCACAAGTACACTAAATGGCGCTGTACTAGTGTAAACAACGTTATCACAACTATACTAAAGAACGCTGTACTAGGGTAAACAACGTACGACAACTACAATAAAGAACGTTGTACTAGTGTAAAGAACGTTATCACAACTACACTAAAGAACGCTGTACTAGGGTAAACAACGTTATCACAAATATACTAAAGTACGCTGCACTAGGGTAAACAACCTTTCAACAACTACACTAAAGAACGCTGTACTAGGGTAAACAACGTACGACAACTACACTAAAGAACGCTGTACTGGGGTAAACAACGTTACAACAACTACACTAAAGAACGCTGTACTAGGGTAAACAACGTACGACAACTACACTAAAGAACGCTGTACTGGGGTAAACACCGTTATCACAACTACACTAAAGAACGCTGTACTAGGGTAAACAACTTTATCACAACTACACTAAAGAACGCTGTACTAGGGTAAACAAAGTTATAACAACTATACTAAAGAACGCTGTACTAGGGTAAACAAAGTTATAACAACTACACTAAAGAACGCTGTACTAGGGTAAACAACGTTATCACAACTACACTAAAGAACGCTGTACTAGGGTAAACAACGTTATCACAACTACACTAAAGAACGCTGTACTAGGGTAAACAACGTTATCACAACTACACTAAAGAACGCTGTACTAGGGTAAACAACGTACGACAACTACACTAAAGAACGCTGTACTGGGGTAAACAACATTATCACAACTACACTAAAGAACGCTGTACTAGGGTAAACAACGTTATCACAACTATACTAAAGAACGCTGTACTAGGGTAAACAACGTTATCACAACTATACTAAAGAACGATGTACTAGGGTAAACAACCTTTCAACAACTACACTAAAGAACGCTGTACTAGGGTAAACAACGTTATCACAACTACACTAAAGAACGCTGTACTGGGGTAAACAACGTTACAACAACTACACTAAAGAACGCTGTACTAGTGTAAACACCGTTATCACAACTACACTAAAGAACGCTGTACTAGGGTAAACAACGTTATCACAACTACACTAAAGAACGCTGTACTAGGGTAAACAACGTTATCACAACTATACTAAAGAACGATGTACTAGGGTAAACAACGTTATCACAACTACACTAAAGAACGCTGTACTAGGGTAAACAACGTTATCACAACTATACTAAAGAACGCTGTACTAGGGTAAACAAACTTTCAACAACTACACTAAAGAACGGTGTACTGGGGTATACAACGTTACAACAACTACACTAAATAACGCTGTACTAGGGTAAACAACGTTATCACAACTATACTAAATAACGCTGTACTAGTGTAAACAACGTTATCACAACTATACTAAAGAACGATGTACTAGGGTAAACAACGTTATCACAACTACACTAAAGAACGATGTACTAGGGTAAACAACGTACGACAACTACACTAAAGAACGCTGTACTAGGGTAAACACCGTTACAACAACTATACTAAAGAACGCTGTACTAGGGTAAACAACGTTATCACAACTACACTAAAGAACGATGTACTAGGGTAAACAACGTTATCACAACTACACTAAAGAACGATGTACTAGGGTAAACAACGTACGACAACTACACTAAAGAACGCTGTACTAGGGTAAACACCGTTATCACAACTACACTAAAGAACGCTGTACTAGGGTAAACAACGTTATCACAACTACACTAAAGAACGCTGTACTAGGGTAAACAACGTTATCACAACTACAGTAAAGAACGCGTTACTAGGGTAAACAAAGTTACAACAACTACACTAAAGAACGCTGTACTAGTGTTAAGAACGTTATCACAACTACACTAAATAACGATGTACTAGTGTAAACAACGTTATCACAACTACACTAAATAACGCTGTACTAGGTAAACAACGTTATCACAACTACACTAAATAACGCTGTACTAGGTAAACAACGTTACAACAACTACACTAAATAACGCTGCACTAGTGTAAACAACGTTACAGCAAATATACTAAAGAACGCTGTACTAGGGTAAACTTCCTAGATAATTATCACGGCAATGTCACCTCGGTAAGTAAACTATTAAGTCGACATATTTTTCTGTTTATGTCGACACATTTAAGTTATAACGCGGCACCTCGATGGCGAATACACAAGTAGACAACTACATATAGAACTGTACTAGGTATGCACACATTAAGGTTATGTATCAAAACTACACTAAAGACGCTTGTACTAGGTAACACGTTAGATCAAACTACACTAAGACGCTTGTACTAGGTAACACACTTAGGTTAGTTATCAAACAATACTAAGAACGCTGTACTAGTTAAACAACGTGTTTATCAAACTACACTAAGAACGCTGTATTTATGTAAACAACGTTATGACAACACACTAAAGACGATGTACTAGGTAAACATACGTTAGACAATACACTAAGACCCTGTACTAGGTATACACACATGTTATGCTTATCAAACTATACTAAGAACTCTTGTATATGTAACACAACGTTTATCAAACACATAAGAACGCTGTACTAGGTAAACAACGTTATCAAACAACTAACCGTATGAAACGTTACACTAGGGTAAACAAAGTTACAACAACTACACTAAAGAACGCTGTACTAGGGAAAACAACTGTACAACAACTACAATAAAGAACGTTCTACTAGTGTTAAGAACGTTATCACAACTACACTAAATAACGATGTACTAGTGTAAACAACGTTATCACAACTACACTAAATAACGCTGTACTAGGTAAACAACGTTATCACAACTACACTAAATAACGATGTACTAGTGTAAACAACGTTATCACAACTACACTAAATAACGCTGTACTAGGTAAACAACGTTATCACAACTACACTAAATAACGATGTACTAGTGTAAACAACGTTATCACAACTACACTAAATAACGCTGTACTAGGTAAACAACGTTATCACAACTACACTAAATAACGCTGTACTAGGTAAACAACGTTACAACAACTACACTAAATAACGCTGCACTAGTGTAAACAACGTTACAGCAACTACACTAAAGAACGATGTTATGTATTTACGGACACATTAGGTCATGTATCAAAAACAATATAGACTTCCTTTGTATGTATTACGACACATTAGGTTATGTTATCAAAACAATATAGACTTCCTTTGTATGTATTACGACACATTAGGTCATGTTATCAAAACAATATAGACTTCCTTTGTATGTATTACGACACATTAGGTCATGTTATCAAAACAATATAGACTTCCTTTGTATGTATTACGACACATTAGGTTATGTTATCAAAACAATATAGACTTCCTTTGTATGTATTACGACACATTAGGTCATGTTATCAAAACAATATAGACTTCCTTTGTATGTATTACGACACATTAGGTTATGTTATCAAAACAATATAGACTTCCTTTGTATGTATTACGACACATTAGGTCATGTTATCAAAACAATATAGACTTCCTTTGTATGTATTACGACACATTAGGTCATGTTATCAAAACAATATAGACTTCCTTTGTATGTATTACGACACATTAGGTCATGTTATCAAAACAATATAGACTTCCTTTGTATGTATTACGACACATTAGGTTATGTTATCAAAACAATATAGACTTCCTTTGTATGTATTACGACACATTAGGTCATGTTATCAAAACAATATAGACTTCCTTTGTATGTATTACGACACATTAGGTCATGTTATCAAAACAATATAGACTTCCTTTGTATGTATTACGACACATTAGGTCATGTTATCAAAACAATATAGACTTCCTTTGTATGTATTACGACACATTAGGTCATGTTATCAAAACAATATAGACTTCCTTTGTATGTATTACGACACATTAGGTTATGTTATCAAAACAATATAGACTTCCTTTGTATGTATTACGACACATTAGGTGATGTTATCAAAACAATATAGACTTCCTTTGTATGTATTACGACACATTAGGTTATGTTATCAAAACAATATAGACTTCCTTTGTATGTATTACGACACATTAGGTTATGTTATCAAAACAATATAGACTTCCTTTGTATGTATTACGACACATTAGGTTATGTTATCAAAACAATATAGACTTCCTTTGTATGTATTACGACACATTAGGTCATGTTATCAAAACAATATAGACTTCCTTTGTATGTATTACGACACATTAGGTTATGTTATCAAAACAATATAGACTTCCTTTGTATGTATTACGACACATTAGGTCATGTTATCAAAACAATATAGACTTCCTTTGTATGTATTACGACACAATAGGGCAAGTGGTATTTTAGTTTAGTGGTGTTTGTTTTAAAGGTACGTTGCTATACAACAATCGCAATATCTCCGTCAATATCATAAACAACCAAACACATGAAATATGTCCACTTAAACACTTTCCGTGAAAACTTTTCAATGTTTTCTTATGAATACATGTTCCATTAGATGTCGGTGTTTAGTAGAAGGATGGTTATGATCGTAGCCGTTGATAAGCTTAATTAAAACTTCTGCTCTGGTACTTTATCATCATGGGAAATAACAAATTACCATTCATTGAAAAAATAGAAACCGGAACTTGAAGAAAAAGCACACTTTAATCTCGTATTAAGACTTTACACCCACTCAACATAAGGAGGTCCTGACATGGGTATTTTGCCGAGATTTACGAGGAAGTGAAGTTGATCACCTAGACTTAATAAACTGTCAAAATGAAAGCCTATAGTTTGATTAATAACCCATCGTTAATGTCTTCAAAGGAAAACTCACTCCATCATCTTACTCCCCAATGTTACAAAATGAGTTATACTCCCGACAGTCCTTACCATAATCCCTCCGTAGTATTTCAAAGTAAAAACATCGAATTCAAGTTTAAAAATGCACATGTTGACGTCATAATAGTATCATGTGTGATTATCTCCTTGTACAAAACGGCGTTAAGGAATCCCTTTGACAAGTGAGGGTCGAGATATCAATTATCACTAATATGAACATTTCTCAACGAAAAAGGTGAAACTAAACTGTACTCCGAACAGGTCAACCTTCAATATATGAAATGTTTTGTATATCAATCGAAATATATATTGTTCATGACGTAAGGATATGACGTGATAATTTATCTAAGTTGAGTTTTAAATAGAAAACTACAATAAGTTCTACATACTGTAGCCATTGCCACTTCTCCGCACGCTTGTCAACAGTGTGGCCTGGATAGATTCTAACTCAAACTCTATAGGATTTAATACATAGACAATACTGGTTAGCACGGATACTATTGGATAAGTAATACATAGACAATACTGGTTAGCACGGATACTATTGGATAAGTAATACATAGACAGTATTGGTTTGCACGGATACTATTGGATAAGTAATACATAGACAATACTGGTTAGCACGGATACTATTGGATAAGTAATACATAGACAATATTGGTTCGCACGGATACTATTGGATAATGAATACATAGACAATACTGGTTAGCACGGATACTATTGGATAAGTAATACATAGACAATACTGGTTAGCACGGATACTATTGGATAAGTAATACATAGACAGTATTGGTTTGCACGGATACTATTGGATAAGTAATACATAGACAATACTGGTTAGCACGGATACTATTGGATAAGTAATACATCGACAATACTGGTTAGCACGGATACTATTGGATAAGGAATACATAGACAATATTGGTTTGCACGGATACTATTGGATAAGGAATACATAGACAATACTGGTTAGCACGGATACTATTGGATAAGGAATACATAGACAATACTGGTTAGCACGGATACTATTGGATAAGGAATACATAGACAATACTGGTTAGCACGGATACTATTGGATAAGTAATACATAGACAATACTGGTTAGCACGGATACTATTGGATAATGAATACATAGACAATACTGGTTAGCACGGATACTATTGGATAAGGAATACATAGACAATACTGGTTAGCACGGATACTATTGGATAATGAATACATAGACAATACTGGTTAGCACGGATACTATTGGATAAGGAATACATAGACAATATTGGTTCGCACGGATACTATTGGATAATGAATACATAGACAATATTGGTTCGCACGGATACTATTGGATAAGTAATACATAGACAATACTGGTTAGCACGGATACTATTGGATAAGTAATACATAGACAATACTGGTTAGCACGGATACTATTGGATAAGTAATACATAGACAACATTAGTTTGCACGGATACTATTGGATAAGGAATACATAGACAATACTGGTTAGCACGGATACTATTGGATAATACGACCAGGCGTTCCGGAGAGTAAGCCCAGACGGCCCCTCTCATATACGGATAAATCCTGATAATGTCATATCCTCAATAAGAAGAAAACCTATCTTGTGATGACAGAATCACTAAACTTGTAAAAATATTACACGGCCTTCAAAGCCGATCATCAAGTATCCATAGTTTTCATCATTCTGCATCTCTCAAAACCTTTATATATTTTTGTTATTGTTGTTTTTTGGGGTTTTTTTTTGTTAGAAGCCTCTGAAACAAATATTGTTGGTGTAAATACGTTCTCGGATGTCAAATGGGACACGTCAGCAAATCGCTAATGTATCTGAAGGCGAAAGGAATGTTACGGGTCTGTTTTCCTGATAGGTTCCTGAAAACAATCTGCCTGAGAAGAACCCAAAATGTACTTGACAAAGAGAGGGGCTCATGCTATTCACATGAGTACACAAATAAGCTGTTGGGAAAAGCCCATTTTAAGTCGTTTGTCTGTCACGAAAACATTAAATCTGATCAAATTGCAAAGTTCAAATGTTTTGATTGAAAATAGGTTTTAAGGGGCGTGTGCTTCAAACGCATCTAAAACTCTGTGGAGGTTAATAAAATCTGCAGTCAATTAACTTCAGCTCTGAAACATGCAGTAACACAACACGACCCTAACCATCATTCAATACGTCACTCTTGTTTTTTTTTTTTGTAATTCGTGATCTCATGATATTCCTACATTTCAATGTGACAGAACTCTTCAAAATAAAAATTGCCAATAGCACATTTATGGTAAAGGACTACATTCATATTTACCCAAACTGTTAATTGATGATTGGGGCCACTCATAATACTAATAACGAGACTAGTCTGGACTAACACTCGGGTGTGATGTACGACGCTAGGCCAAACCCCTATATCTATGTTTGTGTCATATAAAATAGATTTTTAAGCGAAACTTAACAAACCAGTGGTTGGAGTACTTTTCTAAAACAACAATCGCACCACCCTCATAAAATCCTTATCTTATTGCCTACATATGTGTCAGACCTTATCTTATTGCCTACACATGTGTCAGGCCTTATCTTATTGCCTACACATGTGTCAGACCTTATCTTATTGCCTACACATGTGTCGGACCTTATCTTATTGCCTACACATGTGTCGGACCTTATCTTATTGCCTACACATGTGTAAGACCTTATCTTATTGCCTACACATGTGTCAGACCTTATATTATTGCCTACATATGTGTCAGACCTTATCTTATTGCCTACACATGTGTCAGACCTTATCTTATTGCCTACATATGTGTCAGACCTTATCTTATTGCCTACACATGTGTCAGACCTTATCTTATTGCCTACATATGTGTCAGACCTTATCTTATTGCCTACACATGTGTCAGACCTTATATTATTGCCTACATATGTGTCAGACCTTATCTTATTGCCTACACATGTGTCAGGCCTTATCTTATTGCCTACATATGTGTCAGATGAACCGTTAAATATTGTAATTTAACAAAAATGAGAACATTACTTGATACAATAGTAATTGTAACTCTTGCATACATAATCATAGCTAACAAGAATGGTATTGTTTGTCTTTCAAATAAACCGTTAAACACCAAGCTGTCTTTTCAACACAGCCCCGTAGCTGAATGGCGTGAATGTCCCTTCGATTAACAGGCAGGCTAGCGATAAGTTTTATTAGAAGACATGAGAGATAGTATGCAGATAAGCTTGTCAAAGTCCTCGGTAGGAGTCTTGTGAATTTCTGTCAGGATTTGAAAGGGGTGTCTCAGCACCTGTCAGATGCACGTGCTAGACTGGTCCTACACGCGCATATCGACGCGTATAATCACTTCCGGCGATAAGAGGGACCTCCCTGTGATTCTCAGAATGACACATGTAAATATATGCAAAGTGTTTGTTTGGTTATAGGAATTGCTGATGTCGAAAATATGAAAGCAGGAGTGCTGATATGGAGTCTAAGTCCATACATATGTAAAATAATCCGACAAGGCGATGGTTTACTGGCTGAGATACGACAAATGAACCCCGACTATTTGTTAATTAGCCTAACTAAAGTGGTGTTTAGAGAGTATACATTCAGATGCCCATCATTCATACTAAAGTGGTGTTTAGAGAGTATACATTCAGATACCCATCATTCATACTAAAGTGGTGTTTAGAAAGTATACATTCAGATACCCATCATTCATATGTGTATTGAATCACTATAACACCGAGGTTCTTTTATTCTAACCATGATTTTGACATATTTATTGAGTTTTTTTTTATTAAGACATGCTATATGTGTTTAGGATAATATAGTTTATAGGGGCGACACTACTAAAGTAAGTAGCAATATATTTATCAATGTGTATATATGTTGTTATGAGCCTGTGATTTAGGATACTGTTGGTTAGAGTTACACTCGATTTAGGATACTGCTGGTTAGAGTTACACTTGATTTAGGATACTGTTGGTTAGAGTTGCAATTGATTTAGGATACTGTTGGTTGGAGATACAATTGATTTAGGATACTGTTGGTTGGAGTTACACTTGGTTTAGGATACTGTTAGTTAGAGTTACACTTGATTTAGGATACTGTTAGTTAGAGTTACACTAGATTTAGGATACTGCTAGTTAGAGTTACACTTGATTTAGGATACTGTTAGTTAGAGTTACACTTGATTTAGGATACTGTTGGTTAGAGGTACACTTGATTTAGGATACTGTTGGTTAGAGGTACACTTGATTTAGGATACTGTTGGTTAGAGGTACACTTGATTTAGGGTACTGTTGGTTAGAGTTACACTTGATTTAGGATACTGTTGGTTAGAGTTACACTTGATTTAGGATACTGTTAGTTAAAGTTACACTAGATTTAGGATACTGTTAGTTAGAGTTACATTTGATTTAGGATACTGTTAGTTAAAGTTACACTTGATTTAGGATACTGTTAGTTAAAGTTACACTTGATTTAGGATACTGTTAGTTAGAGTTACACTTGATTTAGGATACTGTTAGTTAGAGTTACACTTGATTTAGGATACTGTTAGTTAGAGTTACACTTGATTTAGGATACTGTTGGTTGGAGGTACAATTGATTTAGGATACCGCTGGTTAAATGTCACGTGATTTAGGATACCGCTGGTTCAATGTCACGTGATTTACTAACATTCTTGTTATATCTACATATCCAACTTAATCTTGTACTGTGTCATTGTTATAAACATGATATTCGGTGCCGTTGTTAATTTTACTGTATTTTTCGTGATCCGTTAGAGATGAAACTATAATTGCATTGTTTTTTTTATTATTTGTTGTTGCAGGTATATACCTGACTGTTACCATGGGTATGACCTCTTTATCAATAATTCTCGTGGTATTCGTCCTCCAACTACACCACGTGGGGCCGCATCAACGACCCGTGCCGAGATGGCTGAGGTTCCTATGCGTAGAAATCCTTGCGCGCATTATGTGCATGAGAACTTCTCAGATCCCTGCCTCTTACAGCAAGGACTTCCGTAAAGATGACATGTGCCTCACAACTTTCTTCGAGAATGTTGACGGAAATAATTGCAATGGAAATCTTCCACAAAATACTTTGAAATATCACGACAAAATCATAGATGTTGAAAGGGATAGCACACATAGAAGAATAACTAAACATCTGAAAGTTTTAGTGGAAAAACAAGACTTTGATGACCATCACCAGGACATAGTGAATGAGTGGCGGTTTGTGGCGTTGGTCATGGATAGGATATTATTTTGGGTTTTCCTGTTTGCTTCCTTAATTTCATCAATAATGATATTAGTTGTTGAACCTATGAGGAAACCACCGGTGTGATAGGCAGTATAATTGTGTGTGCGCGCGAGGGTGACAGTGCGTATATAGATCATGATTTGCATTTTTTTTTAAAATGCGTTGGATACAAGACTGATGAACGGACTAATTACCTCTCCATTTCAATAATCTGTCCACTCATGTCCACTTCAGTTAGGTATACAAATACAGTGACATCTGTCATTTCATAGCGCAAATGAACATTTATTTTGGAATGTTATAATTAAACATAATGTCCAGAAATGAATATCATTTTAAAAATTTCGTCAAATAGAAAAACGTAAGACTAATCTCCAACACGAAAGGCGAGCAGATGTTTAAGTTACCCATCACTCGGATACAAATAGAAAAAAGTAGTGTTCCTTCGTTGACCATTTTTGACAGTATAAGATAATCGGTAGACGTATATTTGGAAACATTACCTGCTGGACATATGAGCCAATACAAAACGTGTGTCCTTTATTTTATGGGAAGTTATCAGGTGTGACGTCATCATGCTTTGTCCGTCTCGATAGAGGTGTCTATGTCCTACCTGTGATGTCAAATGAGGTTGAACAGTTCCAAAAAAATGACATGGTGACGAGGTTCGAAAAAATGAGATTCTGTGAGTAAAGAGGAAAATGTGAGTCCGTTTGTATAGGAATTGTGCTAACATAATGCCTTTATTCATAACTGATGGTTTCATCGACGCAATCGATTAAACGCCAACATAATCTTCTGTTATGAACAAGACAGCTGGTACGAGTTTAAGTATGGTGTAGAAGTTGTTACGATTGGAAGATTAAGTAAGTATGTATTATAAATGCAACCATCTCCATTTTATTTGTAAAACTGTGACGTAGGCACGGTGTATGTAATGTTGAAAGAGGTCATCGTTTGTATATAAAACTTTAGTTTCTTTATTTTTGAAATAGCATTCTTATAATGCAATATTATATTCTGGGAATATTACCCAAAATACTCAGAAAGTAGTACACAAAGGCAGTCATAGTCTTGGAATGGTATTACACGATTACACGATGTGCCAATGATAGTCTCGGGCAAACAATCTATAGTGTTCCATTTGAGTATAATTCTATAATGTGCCACTAATAGTCTGAGGATACATGTATTACTCTGTGACTTGCCACTAATAGTGTGAGGATATTACTCTTTGACATGTCACTAATAGTCTGAGGATATAACTCTTTGACATGTCACTAATAGTCTGAAGATATTACAATGTGACATATCACTAATAGTCTGACGATATTACAATATAACATGTCACTAATAGTCTGAGGATATTACTCTGTGACATGTCACTAATAGTTTGAGGATATTACTCTGTGACATGTCACTAATAGTCTGATGATATTACAATGTGACATATCACTAATAGTTTGAGGATATTACTCTGTGACATGTCACTAATAGTCTGATGATATTACAATGTGGCATATCACTAATAGTTTGAGGATATTACTCTGTGACATGTCACTAATAGTCTGAAGATATTACAATATGACATGCCACTAATAGTGTGAGGATATTACTCTGTGACTTGTCACTAATAGTCTGAGGATATTACTATGTGACATGTCACTAATAGTCTGAGGATATAACTCTGTGACATATCACTAATAGTCTGAGGATATAGCTCTGTGACATGTCACTAATAGTCTGATGATATTACAATATGACATGTCACTAATGGTCTGAAGATATTACAATGTGACATGTCACTAATGGTCTGAAGATATTACAATATGACATGTCACTAATGGTCTGACGATATTACAATATGACATGTCACTAATAGTCTGATGATATTACTCTGTGACATGTCACTAATGGTCTGAAGATATTACAATATGACATGTCACTAATGGTCTGAAGATATTACAATATGACATGTCACTAATGGTCTGACGATATTACAATATGACATGTCACTAATGGTCTGAAGATATTACAATGTGACATGTCACTAATGGTCTGACGATATTACTCTGTGACATGTCACTAATAGTCTGATGATATTACTCTGTGACATGTCACTAATGGTCTGAAGATATTACAATATGACATGCCACTAATAGTCTGACGATATTACTCTGTGACATGTCACTAATAGTCTGAGGATATTACTATGTGACATGCCACTAATAGTCTGACGATATTACTTTGTGACTTGTCACTAATAGTTTGAGGATATTACTCTGTGACATGTCACTAATAGTCTGATGATATTACAATGTGACATACCACTAACAGTGTGAGGATATTACTCTGTGACATGTCACTAATAGTGTGAGGATATTACTCTGTGACATGTCACTAATAGTGTGAGGATATCACTCTGTGACATATCACTAATAGTCTGATGATATAACTCTGTGACATGTCACTAATAGTCTGACGATATTACTCTGTGACATGTCACTAATACTCTGACGATATTACTCTGTGACATGTCACTAATAGTCTGATGATATTACTCTGTGACATGTCACTAATAGTGTGAGGATATAACTCTGTGACATGTCACTAATAGTCTGATGATATTACTCTGTGACATGTCACTAATAGTGTGAGGATATTAGTATGTGACATGTCACTAATAGTCTGATGATATTACTCTGTGACTTGTCACTAATAGTCTGAGGATATTACTATGTGACATGTCACTAATAGTCTGAGGATATAACTCTGTGACATATCACTAATAGTCTGAGGATATAGCTCTGTGACATGTCACTAATAGTCTGATGATATTACAATATGACATGTCACTAATGGTCTGAAGATATTACAATGTGACATGTCACTAATGGTCTGAAGATATTACAATATGACATGTCACTAATGGTCTGAAGATATAACAATATGACATGTCACTAATGGTCTGACGATATTACAATATGACATGTCACTAATGGTCTGAAGATATTACAATGTGACATGTCACTAATGGTCTGACGATATTACTCTGTGACATGTCACTAATAGTCTGATGATATTACTCTGTGACATGTCACTAATGGTCTGAAGATATTACAATATGACATGCCACTAATAGTCTGACGATATTACTCTGTGACATGTCACTAATAGTCTGAGGATATTACTATGTGACATGCCACTAATAGTCTGACGATATTACTTTGTGACTTGTCACTAATAGTTTGAGGATATTACTCTGTGACATGTCACTAATAGTCTGATGATATTACAATGTGACATACCACTAACAGTGTGAGGATATTACTCTGTGACATGTCACTAATAGTGTGAGGATATTACTCTGTGACATGTCACTAATAGTGTGAGGATATAACTCTGTGACATATCACTAATAGTGTGAGGATATAACTCTGTGACATGTCACTAATAGTCTGACGATATTACTCTGTGACATGTCACTAATACTCTGACGATATTACTCTGTGACATGTCACTAATAGTCTGATGATATTACTCTGTGACATGTCACTAATAGTGTGAGGATATAACTCTGTGACATGTCACTAATAGTCTGATGATATTACTCTGTGACATGTCACTAATAGTGTGAGGATATTACTATGTGACATGTCACTAATAGTCTGATGATATTACTCTCTGACATGCCACTAATAGTGTGAGGATATTACTCTGTGACATGGCACTAATAGTGTGAGGATATTACTATGTGACATGTCACTAATAGTCTGATGATATTACTCTGTGACATGCCACTAATAGTGTGAGGATATTACTCTGTGACATGCCACTAATAGTGTGAGGATATTACTCTGTTACATGCCACTAATAGTGTGAGGATATTACAATGTGGCATGTCACTAAAAGTCTGAGGATATTACTCTGTGACATGTCACTAATAGTGTGAGGATATTACTATGTGACATGCCACTAATAGTGTGAGGATATTACTCTGTGACATGTCACTAATAGTATGATGATATTACAATGTGGCATGTCACTAATAGTCTGAGGATATTACTCTGTGACATGTCACTAATAGTCTGATGATATTACAATGTGACATACCACTAACAGTGTGAGGATATTACTCTGTGACATGTCACTAATAGTCTGATGATATTACAATGTGACATGTCACTAATAGTGTGAGGATATTACTCTGTGACATGTCACTAATAGTCTGACGATATTACTCTGTGACTTGCCACTAATAGTCTGAGGATATTACTCTGTGACTTGCCACTGATAGTGTGAGGATATTACTCTGTGACTTGCCACTAATAGTCTGATGATATTACTCTGTGACTTGCCACTAATAGTCTGAGGATATTACTCTGTGACATGTCACTAATAGTCTAACGATATTACTCTGTGACATGTCACTAATAGTCTGATGATATTACTCTGTGACTTGCCACTAATAGTGTGAGGATATTACTCTGTGACATGTCACTAATAGTCTGACGATATTACTCTGTGACATGTCACTAATAGTCTAAATTTGATAGGCTTTCTTTATCCTTGATTACATATTGAGTCAACGACTCTTTTAACATATGATCATGTAAGATGTACATTATTTACAACATCATTACAATATTGATATCAATAGTTAAATAGAAATACAACAGGTTAAGTTAAAATAATAATTGGATACATAACTATGTAATACATGTAGCTTTAAATAGTTTAGTAGTAATATAAAGATGGACAAATATCACAGTTCTATTATTTGATATTGACATATTGCACTAATGTTCCAGTTTCCTTGTAGCCTGATCAATCATGCAGAGGGCTATGCTTCTGTGTTGGTCATATCAACTCTTACCACGTCTACAAAGTCATCAGCATGATTAACCAGGCTCCACACTGATTTACCAATTTTAATTAGTACAGATACTTCTATCACAACTTTGAATGATTTCTTTTAAAAAGTAATATATTTCAATAGTAAAAAAGTCAAAACATATTGCATTACGACACCATAAAATACCGTTTGGCGCATTTCTTAAAGGATATTATACTGTGAAATACCGCTGAGAGTTATATTCTATAGAGGGCCACTGATTGTGGATAATATTCTTTCTGTGGCACAGTAGGGAAAAGTACTCACAGACTATCGGTGACTTGTTTTAGCTTGATCGCTTTGCTGAGTTTAGCTTAATCATCTATTAGATTATAAACCTTTTAAACCTATCTAATCCTACCATAACGGTAAAAACAAACCCTGTTTAGGTATTGTATTCACTTGTCTAATCTTACTCTACCATATCAACGTTATTAGTTAAGATAGGGATACTCACACAGGACTATACTGATAATACACATTCGGGAACGTATAAATTATAAAATAAACCCTGTTCGTCTAGCTTAGCCTGGTATTGTGTGACATAACTTAACCTAACCTAGCCTACTTACTCTAAACTTACCTAACCTTATAAAACCTAACCTGATCTAATCTACCCTACCCTACCCTACCCTTCTCTACGCTACCTGACCTACAATAGCCTAACCTAACCTTACCTTACCTTACCTAATCTTACCTGATATACCCTACCCTACCTAAACCTAACCTTACACAAACGAGCTTTACCTAACCTAACCTTACCTTACCTACCTAATCTAACCAACCATACCCTACCCTAACCTAACATTAACGAGTCTGACCAATCATAGCCTAACCAAACCTAACCTACCCTACCCTACCCTACCCTACCCTACCCTACCATACCCTACCTTAACCTACACTAACATACCCTACCCTAACCGACCATACCCTACCATAACCTACCATACCCTACCATAACCTACCATACCCTACCATAACCGACCGACCCACCGGAACCGACCCGACCCGACCCGACCCGACCCGACGCGACCCGACCCGAACCGACCAGAACCGACCTAACGACCCGACCCGAACCGACCGACCCGACCCTACCCAACCCGACCAACCCACCCGACCATACCCGACAGAACCGCGCCACCACCGAACCCTACCCGACCCGAAAAGACCAGACCCGACCCGACCGACCCGACCTACCAGACCCGACCCGACAACCACCAGACCCACCCGAACCGAACAACCGCACCCTAACCTACCATACCCTACCATACCCTAACCTACCATACCCTACCCTAACCCACCATACCCTACCCTAACCTAACATACCTTACCCTAACCTAGCATACCCTACCCTAACCTACCATACCCTAACCTACCCTACCCTACCCTACCTACCCTAACCTACCATACCCTACCCTAACCTAACCTCCCATACCCTACCCTAACCTACCATACCATACCCTAACCCACCATACCCTACCCTAACCTAACATTCTCTACCCTAACCTACCATACCCTACCATATTCTACCCTAACCTACCATACCCTACCCTAACCTAACCTACCATACCATACCCTAACCCACCATACCCTACCCTAACCTAACATTCTCTACCCTAACCTACCATACACTAACCTAACATACCTTACCCTAACCTAACATCAACGAGTCTGACCAATCATAACCTAACCAAACCTAACCTAACCTTGCATAATCTTACCTACCATACCCTACCCTAACCTTACATACCCTACCCTAACCTACCATACCCTACCCTAACCTAGCATACCTACCCTAACCTACCTGACCATACCATACCCTACCCTAACCTAACATGCCCTACCCTAACCTACCATACCCTAACCTACCCTACCCTACCCTACCCTACCATGCCCTAACCTAACATACCTTACCCTAACCTAACATACCCTACCCTAACCTAACATACCCTACCCTAACCTAACATACCCTACCCTAACCTACCATATCCTAACCTAACATACCTTACCCTAACCTAACATACCCTACCCTAACCTACCATTAACGAGTCTGACCAATCATAACCTAACCAAACCTAACCTAACCTTGCATAATCTTACCTACCATACCATACCCTAACCTAATCTGTCTGACTAATCCTAACCTAGCATAACCTTACCGAGACTACCATAACCTTTCCTAACCTAACCTAACGTAACCTAACTTAACCTAATTTAGCCTGGTCTAACCTCTCGTGTCCTCTCTTTCCCTACCCTGACAATACCTTATTTAGACCAGCCTTGCCCCACCTAGCCTAGCCTAGACCAGCATAGACTAGACTAGCCTTACCAGGTCGAACCTACCCTACCCTTACCTGACATGACATTATGAATCCTCGCCTAATCTAACCTAACCTAACCGTGACCTTACCTAGCCTTGTCTAACCTACCCTACCCTAACCTGACATGACATTATACAGACTCGCCTTACCTAATCTAACCTAACCGTGACCTTACCTAGCCTTGTCTAACCTACCCTACCCTAACCTGACATGACATTATACAGACTCGCCTTACCTAATCTAACCTAACTGTGACATTAGCTAGCCTTGTCTAACCTAACCTACCCTAACCTGACATGACATTATACAGACTCGCCTAACCTAACCTAACCTAACTGTGACCTTACCTAGCCTTGTCTACCCTACCCTAACCTGATATGACATTATACAGACTCGCCTAACCTAACCTAACCTAACTGTGACCTTACCTAGCCTTGTCTAACCTACCCTACCCTAACCTGACATGACATTATACAGACTCGCCTAACCTAACCTAACCTAACTGTGACCTTACCTAGCCTTGTCTAACCTACCCTACCCTAACCTGACATGACATTATACAGACTCGCCTAACCTAATCTAACCTAACTGTGACCTTACCTAGCCTTGTCTAACCTAACCTACCCTAACCTAACATGACATTATACAGACTCGCCTAACCTAACCTAACCTAACTGTGACCTTACCTAGCCTTGTCTAACCTACCGTACCCTAACCTGACATGACATTATACAGACTCGCCTAACCTAACCTAACCTAACCTAACTGTGACCTTACCTAGCCTTGTCTAACCTAACCTACCCTAACCTTACATGACATTTTACAGCCTCGCCTAACCTAACCAAACCTAACCGTGACCTTACCTAGCCTTGTCTAACCTACCCTACCCTAACCTGACATGACATTATACAGACTCGCCTAACCTAACCTAACCTAACTGTGACCTTACCTAGCCTTGTCTAACCTAACCTACCCTAACCTGACATGACATTATACAGACTCGCCTAACCTAACCTAACCTAACCTAACTGTGACCTTACCTAGCCTTGTCTAACCTAACCTACCCTAACCTTACATGACATTTTACAGCCTCGCCTAACCTAACCTAACCTAACTGTGACCTTACCTAGCCTTGTCTAACCTACCCTACCCTAACCTGACATGACATTATGAATCCTCGCCTAACGTAACCTACCCTAACCTGACATGACATTATGAATCCTCGCCTAACCTAACCAAATCTAACCGTGACATTAGCTAGCCTTGTCTAACCTACCCTACCCTAACCTTACATGACATTTTACAGCCTCGCCTAACCTAACCAAACCTAACCGTGACCTTACCTAGTCTGGTCTAACCTACCCTACCCTAACCTGACATGACATAATACAGACTCGCCTAACCTAACCTAACCTAACTGTGACCTTACCTAGCCTTGTCTAACCTACCCTACCCTAACCTGACATGACATTATACAGACTCGCCTAACCTAACCTAACCTAACTGTGACCTTACCTAGTCTGGTCTAACCTACCATCCCATAACTTAGTGCCTCAAACTTTGGTATTCCGCAATGTTTAAATACGACACAAAGAAATTCACAGAAATAATTCAGGACAAGCCTTTGTGTTAATTTATTCATTCCGTTTCCTGGTTAAGATGACGAATCATGACTTCAGTAAACATGCTACTACTGACTGTGTAGAGTAGGTATATAAGTATAGTGTGTGTGTGTGTGTGTGTGTGTGTGTGTGTGTGTGTGTGTGAAATTAAGAGAGACATTTACTTCTATGTTTGTAAAGTCGGCCATTTTGTATTGATGACTTAAGCAAGGACAGCCATCTGTTATTGTGTACAGCCCTTTATGCAGCTGCATGGACGATTTAAACGTGTTTTTTCTTTTCTTTGTATGAAGACTTACGGGTACGCTCCTTAGGTTTATCGCCTGTAACTTATCCCGGGGAAACGTGTGCACTGTTTTAAATGGCCGCCACTGTGTAAAATTTGTAAAAACATCAGTTATGGGTCACGCCGTGTAAAACATTGTAATTGGATTATCATTTATAGGTCACGCCGTGTAAAACATTGTAATTGGATTATCAGTTATGGGTCACGCCGTGTAAAACATTGTAATTGGATTATCAGTTATAGGTCACGCCGTGTAAAACATTGTAATTGGATTATCAGTTATAGGTCACGCCGTGTAAAACATTGTAATGGGATTATCAGTTATAGGTCACGCCGTGTAAAACATTGTAATTGGATTATCAGTTATAGGTCACTCTGTATAAAACATTGCAATGAGTTTATCAATTATAGGTCACGCCGTGTAAAACATTGTAATGGGATTATCAGTTATAGGTCACGCCGTGTAAAACATTGTCATGGGATTATCAGTTATAGGTCACGCCGTGTAAAACATTGTCATGGGATTATCAGTTATAGGTCACTCTGTATAAAACATTGTAAATGGATTATCAGTTATAGGTCACGCCGTGTAAAACATTGTAATGGGATTATCAGTTATAGGTCACGCCGTGTAAAACATTGTAATTGGATTATCAGTTATAGGTCACGCCGTGTAAAACATTGTAATTGGATTATCAGTTATAGGTCACTCTGTATAAAACATTGTAATGGGATTATCAGTTATAGGTCACTCTGCATAAAACATTGTAATGGGATTATCAGTTATAGGTCACGCGTCTAAAACATTGTAATGGGATTATCAGTTATAGGTCACGCCGTGTAAAACATTGTAATGAGATTATCAGTTATAGTTCACTCTGTATAAAACATTGTAATGGGATTATCTGTTATAGGTCACGCCGTCTAAAACATTGTCACGGGATTATCAGTTATAGGTCACGCGTCTAAAACATTGTAATGGGATTATCAGTTATAGGTCACGTCGTATAAAACATTGTAATTGGATTATCATTTATAGGTCACGCCGTGTAAAACATTGTAATGGGATTATCAGTTATAGGTCACGCCGTGTAAAACATTGTAATGGGATTATCTGTTATAGGTCACGCGTCTAAAACATTGTAATGGGATTATCAGTTATAGGTCACGCTGTATAAAACATTGTAATGGGATTATCAGTTATAGGTCACGCCGTGTAAAACATTGTAATGGGATTATCTGTTATAGGTCACGCTGTATCAAACATTGTAATGGGATTATCAGTTATAGGTCACTCTGTATAAAACATTGTAATGGGATTATCAGTTATAGGTCACGCCGTGTAAAACATTGTAATGGGATTATCAGTTATAGGTCACTCTGTATAAAACATTGTAATGGGATTATCAGTTATAGGTCACTCTGTATAAAACATTGTAATGGGATTATCAATTATAGGTCACGCCGTGTAAAACATTCTAATGAGATTATCAGTTATAGGTCACTCTGTATAAAACATTGTAATGGGATTATCAGTTATAGGTCACGCCGTGTAAAACATTGTCATGGGATTATCAGTGATAGTCACGCCGTGTAAAACATTGTAATGGGATTATCAGTTATAGGTCACGCCGTGTAAAACATTGTAATGGGATTATCAGTTATAGGTCACTCTGTATAAAACATTGTAATGGGATTATCAGTTATAGGTCACTCTGTATAAAACATTGTCATGGGATTATCAGTTATAGGTCACGCCGTGTAAAACATTGTAAATGGATTATCAGTTATAGGTCACTGTATAAAACATTGTAATGGGATTATCAGTTATAGTTCACGCCGTGTAAAACATTGTAATGGGATTATCAGTTATAGGTCACGCCGTGTAAAACATTGTAAATGGATTATCAGTTATAGGTCACTGTATAAAACATTGTAATGGGATTATCAGTTATAGGTCACGCCGTCTAAAACATTGTAATGGGATTATCAGTTATAGGTCACGCCGTGTAAAACATTGTAATGGGATTATCAGTTATAGGTCACGCCGTCTAAAACATTGTAATGGGATTATTAGTTATAGGTCACTCTGTATAAAACATTGTAATGGGATTATCAGTTATAGGTCACGCTGTATAAAACATTGTAATGGGATTATCAGTTATAGGTCACGTCGTGTAAAACATTGTAATGGGATTATCAGTTATAGGTCACGCCGTGTAAAACATTGTAATTGGATTATCAGTTATATATCACGCCGTGTAAAACATTGTAAATGGATTATCAGTTATAGGTCACTCTGTATAAAACATTGTAATGAGATTATCAGTTATAGGTCACGCCATGTAAAACATTGTAATGGGATTATCAGTTATAGGTCACGCGGTGTAAAACATTGTAATGGGATTATCAGTTATAGGTCACGCGGTGTAAAACATTGTAATGGGATTATCAGTTATAGGTCACTCTGTATAAAACATTGTAATGGGATTATCAATTATAGGTCACGCCGTGTAAAACATTCTAATGAGATTATCAGTTATAGGTCACTCTGTATAAAACATTGTAATGGGATTATCAGTTATAGGTCACGCCGTGTAAAACATTGTCATGGGATTATCTGTTATAGGTCACGCCGTGTAAAACATTGTCATGGGATTATCTGTTATAGGTCACGCCGTGTAAAACATTGTCATGGGATTATCTGTTATAGGTCACGCGTCTAAAACATTGTAATGGGATTATCAGTTATAGGTCACGCCGTGTAAAACATTGTCATGGGATTATCTGTTATAGGTCACTCTGTATAAAACATTGTAATGGGATTATCTGTTATAGGTCACGCCGTGTAAAACATTGTAATGGAATTATCTGTTATAGGTCACGCCGTGTAAAACATTGTCATGGGATTATCAGTTATAGGTCACTCTGTATAAAACATTGTAATGAGATTATCAGTTATAGGTCACGCCATGTAAAACATTGTAATGGGATTATCAGTTATAGGTCACGCCGTGTAAAACATTGTCATGGGATTATCAGTTATAGGTCACGCCGTCTAAAACATTGTAATGGGATTATCAGTTATAGGTCACGCCGTGTAAAACATTGTCATGGGATTATCAGTTATAGGTCACTCTGTATAAAACATTGTAATGGGATTATCAGTTATAGGTCACTCTGTATAAAACATTGTCATGGGATTATCAGTTATAGGTCACGCCGTGTAAAACATTGTAAATGGATTATCAGTTATAGGTCACTGTATAAAACATTGTAATGGGATTATCAGTTATAGGTCACGCCGTGTAAAACATTGTAATGGGATTATCAGTTATAGGTCACTGTATAAAACATTGTAAATGGGATTATCAGTTATAGGTCACTCTGTATAAAACATTGTAAATGGGATTATCAGTTATAGGTCACTGTATAAAACATTGTAATGAGATTATCAGTTATAGGTCACTCTGTATAAAACATTGTAATGGGATTATCTGTTATAGGTCACTCTGTATAAAACATTGTAATGGGATTATCCGTTATAGGTCACGCGTCTAAAACATTGTAATGGGATTATCAGTTATAGGTCACTCTGTATAAAACATTGTAATGGAATTATCAGTTATAGGTCACGCTGTATAAAACATTGTAATGGGATTATCAGTTATAGGTCACTCTGTATAAAACATTGTAATGGGATTATCAGTTATAGGTCACGCCGTGTAAAACATTGTAAATGGATTATCAGTTATAGGTCACGCCGTCTAAAACATTCTAATGAGATTATCAGTTATAGGTCACGCCGTGTAAAACATTGTAATGGGATTATCAGTTATAGGTCACGCTGTATAAAACATTGTAATGGGATTATCAGTTATAGGTCACGCCGTGTAAAACATTGTAATGGGATTATCAGTTATAGGTCACTCTGTATAAAACATTGTAATGGGATTATCAGTTATAGGTCACGCCGTGTAAAACATTGTAATGGGATTATCAGTTATAGGTCACGCCGTGTAAAACATTGTAATGGGATTATCAGTTATAGGTCACTCTGTATAAAACATTGTAAATGGATTATCAGTTATAGGTCACGCCGTCTAAAACATTCTAATGAGATTATCAGTTATAGGTCACGCCGTGTAAAACATTGTAATGGGATTATCAGTTATAGGTCACTCTGTATAAAACATTGTCATGGGATTATCAGTTATAGGTCACGCCGTGTAAAACATTGTAAATGGATTATCAGTTATAGGTCACGCCGTGTAAAACATTGTAAATGGATTATCAGTTATAGGTCACTCTGTATAAAACATTGTCATGGGATTATCAGTTATAGGTCACGGTGTATAAAACATTGTAATGGGATTATCAGTTATAGGTCACTCTGTATAAAACATTGTAATGGGATTATCTGTTATAGGTCACGCCGTGTAAAACATTGTAATTGGATTATCAGTTATAGTTCACTCTGTATAAAACATTGTAATTGGATTATCTGTTATAGGTCACGCCGTGTAAAACATTGTAATTGGATTATCAGTTATAGTTCACTCTGTATAAAACATTGTAATGGGATTATCTGTTATAGGTCACGCCGTGTAAAACATTGTAAATGGATTATCAGTTATAGTTCACTCTGTATAAAACATTGTAATGGGATTATCAGTTATATGTCACGCCGTGTAAAACATTGTAATTGGATTATCAGTTATAGGTCACTCTGTATAAAACATTGCAATGAGATTATCAATTATAGGTCACGCCGTGTAAAACATTGTAATGGGATTATCTGTTATAGGTCACGCTGTTTAAAACATTGTAATGGGATTATCAGTTATAGGTCACGCCGTGTAAAACATTGTAAATGGATTATCAGTTATAGTTCACTCTGTATAAAACATTGTAATGGGATTATCAGTTATATGTCACGCCGTGTAAAACATTGTAATGGGATTATCTGTTATAGGTCACGCTGTATAAAACATTGTAATGAGATTATCAGTTATAGGTCACGCCGTGTAAAACATTGTAATGGGATTATCAGTTATAGGTCACGCCGTGTAAAACATTGTAATGGGATTATCTGTTATAGGTCACGCTGTTTAAAACATTGTAATGGGATTATCAGTTATAGGTCACGCGGTGTAAAACATTGTAATGGGATTATTCGTTACACATGATGTAAGTCACGCATTATTCAAATAATTAAGTTTTTGTTTGGTCTGTTTGACTGAGCTTGATAGTTTTTGGACCGCGGTCACTTTTACGGGGCCATATTGGGACATGTCTTGCTTTAGCAATACCAAGCATGTTCTTTTTAAATGTACATAGATAATTAAGGATTGTTGGTTTATTAAAAAAAACAAATGATGATAAAAATAAGAGGTATGGTTTTGAAGTTTGATTAACGGTTTAATCAGATTTAAATTGAGGTTGTCTCCAAAGGTTGTCGTTAGTACCCTTTATATGTAAACTCTGAATGTAAAAGGTTGTCGTTAGTACCCTTTATATGTAAACTCTGAATGTAAAAGGTTGTCGTTAGTACCCTTTATATGTAAACTCTGAATGTAAAAGGTTGTCGTTAGTACCCTTTATATGTAAACTCTGAATGTAAAAGGTTGTATACACGTGTTTTCAAATTGCGCGCGTCAGGTATGAAGTCTGTTTGATGTGCCGACGTAATGCATGTTGTCTATAAGTGCAGAAATGAATGTGAGAATACTTGACGAAACAAATTTAAAACTGCTGTTTATATTATATTATTGGCATGTCTTTATTATGTCATCGGACTACCAGGTTAATGTTTACAATGAGTCCTTAACCATCGGACTATCAGGTTAATGTTTACAATGAGTCGTTAACCATCGGACTACCAGGTTAATGTTTACAATGAGTCGTTAACCATCGGACTATCCAGGTTAATGTTTACAATGAGTCCTTAACCATCGGACTATCAGGTTAATGTTTACAATGAGTCCTTAACCATCGGACTACCAGGTTAATGTTTACAATGAGTCCTTAACCATCGGACTATCAGGTTAATGTTTACAATGAGTCCTTAACCATCGGTTCCAACAATAGGGGTCAGCATTCCTGTGCAAATATCAAAAGAATCAGGCAATATATCCCTTAAACAATTTTTAGATTTGGCGAAGATAATGTATCTATCACCACATGTTTTGTACCCCTCACTTTTTCTTGTACATGTTTCTGGCACCAGTGTGTGGCTGTGTACTCAACCTAAGTAGGATAAAAACCATCGTTATTTTTTAGGAGTTTTGTTTGCTCTGTGTCACCCCTAGCCTATTACTTTAAAACCAGAGTGTGTACATTCCTTAAAATGATGAACACGTAGGAAGAAAATGAGGAATGTTATAATTTAGAAAAATATAATGTCAAGTAAGCTTTACCAGAAATTATTTCATCATGATTTTTATTTTTTTTTAAACTGTGATTAACCTTATCAAGCCTTGAACAACTGGGCCCAGTTCGTTATAGTAAAGAACGTCAGCCTTACCGATTATCACATGTAAACGTCAGTTCGTTATAGAAGGGTAGTTGGCCTCACCGATTATCACGTGTAAACGCCAGCTCGTTATAGTAAGAGAGGTCGACCTCACCGACTATCACGTGTAAAATGGCAGCTCGTTATAGTAAGGGAGGTCGACCTCACCGACTATCACGTGTAAACGCCAGCTCGTTATAGTAAGGGAGGTCGACCTCACCGACTATCACGTGTAAACGCCAGCTCGTTATAGTAAGAGAGGTCGACCTCACTGACTATCACGTGTAAACGCCAGCTCGTTATAGTAAGGGAGGTCGACCTCACCGACTATCACGTGTAAACGCCAGCTCGTTATAGTAAGGGAGGTCGACCTCACCGACTATCACGTGTAAACGCCAGCTCGTTAAAGAAGTGAGGTCGACCTCACTGACTATCACGTGTAAACGCCAGCTCGTTAAAGAAGTGAGGTCGACTTTACTGACTATCACGTGTAAACGCCAGCTCGTTAAAGAGGTGAGGTCGACCTCACCGACTATCACGTGTAAACGCCAGCTCGTTATAGTAAGGGAGGTCGACCTCACCGACTATCACGTGTAAACGCCAGCTCGTTATAGTAAGGGAGGTCGACCTCACCGACTATCACGTGTAAACGCCAGCTCGTTATAGTAAGAGAGGTCGACCTCACCGAGTATCACGTGTAAACGCCAGCTCGTTATAGTAAGGGAGGTCGACCTCACCGATTACCACACATGTACAGAAACTGCAGTTTGTTGTAATACGTTCTTTTATTAGCCGAAAACACACGGATATGAAAATTATCAAGATATATTTATTATGTGAAACGTTAGATGACGAGAACTGGTTCTGGTTTCAACATCTTCCATTGGTAAAAATTCAGTAGAGTTTCGGTTAAATATGTTGAACTTAACCTAGATATTTAACATCTGAGATGTATTTGATGACATGATGATTATTTTGTTTTTATTAATTTAGCAAATAAGTTGCAGTGACTTCTATCTCTTTCTGTCAAATATATTAAAACTATGTAGTTTCTATAACAAAACGTGGTGAAAGTACTACTTCGATTCCTACAGAAAGGTCTCTTCCAGTATATTCTGCGTTATGTTAACATTGGCTTTACTTTTCTTTCTTTTTTATTTTAAGGCTTATATCAATGACGATAAGATGTTCGACGATACAGTTTTACCCCCCCCCCCCCCCCCCCCCTCCCCCTTTTTTTTGTTTTTTTTTTGTTTTGCTTTTTTATGTGTTTGTATTTGTTTTAGTTTTTGTTGTTGTTGTTTTTTTTTCATTTAATTTACAATAAAGGTTTGTATAATTGTCACAAATGTATCGACTGTCAATGTTTTGATGTAAACAAACGAAATGACTCACGTTATATGTATTTGCACATAGTTTATGAACGGATATGATTGTCATTAGTCAATACTTTAGTGGTTATTGTTTTTTTTTACAAGGCCTCATCTTCATGATGAAGAACACTCAATCGCAAAGAATTATAATAACATTCTGTTTGAGATTCTTCAATCATCTGTATGGAAATGAACCTGTATATACTATGTACATCATGTCAAACAAGGTAAACAAGTTTGAAAGAGTATTATTATTATATATATACAAATAAACTGCCATACTTTCATAATAGATCGTGGTGTTGTTTTTTCCTAATTTAAGACAGTTTCGTGTAAACCAAGCTTTAAAATCCCGAGAACAGTTAAGATTGACCATTCAAAATTATATACGCAATCAAATATTGGTCGCTTCTATAAAAAAAAAATGAAAAAAAACAAATAGGAAATGTCTCCTCTTAAAGCTTCCTATGTTTTTGTTTATATATAAAAAAAAACTTGATCAGGCTGAACGTCACGATTCCTTTGTATCTTTCTTATATTCTATTTTATTTGTTTCTATTCAAATCGTCTCAGTTAGGTCAACAATTCATAAGTAAAGTATGTAATAAACATCTGAAAATAGAACATGAACACACCCTGCGCGCGCCAAGCTACATCCCCGGATGACAGACTAAAAACTATCGGCGTGTTTAAAGGACTCGCACAACTAAATAATTTAATGTCGTACTATGAGTGACACCATCCCTTCACTGGCTCGTTTGAATTCAAATGATGTAAAATTTAGGTCAAATTAAAGTTTGAAGTTTTTTTCTATGGTGTTATTCTATAAGTTTAATGGCATATGAGAGCACACCGGTACTCGAAAGACAGTAACCCTGACATTTACAATGCACAATCCTACGTCATTTTATTTTCAGTAGTGGTGTATATTTTTGATGTTCCAAATCTCAAGACCCTACTCTTAATTCTCGTATAATATAGAAAGTACCCATTTCATATGTTATTTACTCATGACAACAGCCTTAGAAACACATTTTCCTCAGAGACTTGATTCGGGTGAAACATCAGCTGATTGGTTGATTTAGTTGTGTGAGTCCTTAACAAATGCACACTACATTCCATGTCAATTCATAGTGTCTTTTCAAGTTTAAGTCAACTTTCATTTTTATATAACAGACTCACATTGACTCTGTAAGGCGACTCACATTGACGACTCTGTAAGGCGACTCACATTGACGACTCTGTAAGGCGACCCACATTGACGACTCTGTAAGGCGACCCACATTGATGACTCTGTAAGGCGACTCACATTGACGACTCTGTAAGGCGACCCACATTGACGACTCTGTAAGGCGACTCACATTGACGACTCTGTAAGGCGACTCACATTGACTCTGTAAGGCGACTCACATTGACTCTGTAAGGCGACCCACATTGACGACTCTGTAAGGCGACTCACATTGACTCTGTAAGGCGACTCACATTGACTCTGTAAGGCGACTCACATTGACGACTCTGTAAGGCGACTCACATTGACGACTCTGTAAGGCGACCCACATTGACGACTCTGTAAGGCGACCCACATTGATGACTCTGTAAGGCGACTCACATTGACGACTCTGTTAGGCGACTCACATTGACGACTCTGTAAGGCGACTCACATTGACGACTCTGTAAGGCGACTCACATTGACGACTCTGTAAGGCGACTCACATTGACAATGTTAGTCGGAATTGGTGCGATTTTGCCCGCTTCTTTACTTTTTCTTTCGAGAAAGTAACCGGTACTTTTGATCGACTTTAGGCTTCGGGTGTATGACTTTTGATAGTAAAATCGCCATTATAAAACAAAACAAACCAGTTTGCGCATGTGAGTATGACGAATTTACTGCGACTCATTACATATAGAGTGTGGAGCACCTTATTAGAGACTGTTCGTAATCTGTGAGTTGTTTCCTTTATTTGCACTATAAAACACTACACTATTTATTCTCATTTTATATAGCATCATTACGGAATATTTTTCAATAAATGAAATATAAGTGACAGTCATCAACTATCCTACACACTACATACTAATCCTAACTTTGTCCTTCACACTACATACTAATCATCACCATGTCCTTCACACTACACACTAATCATCTACCTGTCCTTCACACTACACACTAATCATCACTCTGTCCTTCACACTACACACTAATCATCACCATGTCCTTCACGCTACACACTACACCCTAATCATCACCCTGTCCTTCACACTACACACTAATCATCACCCTGTCCTTCACACTACACACTAATCATCACCCTGTCCTTCACACTACACACTAATCATCACCCTGTCCTTCACACTACACACTACACACTAATCATCACCCTGTCCTTCCTACCTTCACACTACACACTAATCATCACCCTGTCCTTCACACTACACACTAATCATCACCATGTCCTTCACACTACACACTAACCATCACCATGTCCTTCACACTACACACTACAAACTAATCATTACCCTGTCCTTCACACTACACACTAATCATCACCCTGTCCTTCACACTACACACTACACACTAATCATTACCCTGTCCTTCACACTACACACTAATCATCACCATGTCCTTCACACTACACACTAACCATCACCCTGTCCTTCACACTACACACTAATCATCACCATGTCCTTCACACTACACACTAACCATCACCCTGTCCTTCACACTACACACTAATCATCACCATGTCCTTCACACTACACACTAACCATCACCCTGTCCTTCACACTACACACTAATCATCACCCTGTCCTTCACACTACACACTACACACTATTCATCACCCTGTCCTTCACACTACACACTAATCATCACCCTGTCCTTCACACTACACACTACACACTACACACTAATCATCACCATGTCCTTCACACTACACACTAATCATCACCATGTCCTTCACACAACACACTAACCATCACCCTGTCCTTCACACTACACACTACACACTACACACTAATCATCACCATGTCCTTCACACTACACACTAATCATCACCATGTCCTTCACACTACACACTAATCATCACCATGTCCTTCACACTACACACTAATCATCACCATGTCCTTCACACTACACACTAACCATCACCCTGTCCTTCACACTACACACTAATCATCACCCTGTCCTTCACACTACACACTACACACTACACACTAATCATCACCATGTCCTTCACACTACACACTAATCATCACCATGTCCTTCACACAACACACTAACCATCACCCTGTCCTTCACACTACACACTAATCATCACCCTGTCCTTCACACCTTCACACAAGACACTAATCATCACCCTGTCCTTCACACTAAACACTACACACTACACACCAATCATCACCCTGTCCTTCACACTACACACAAGACACACTAATCATCACCCTGTCCTTCACACTACACACTACACACTAATCATCACCCTGTCCTTCACACTATACACACTAATCATCACCCTGTCCTCCACACTTCACACTACACACTAATCATCACCATGTCCTTCACACTACACACTTATCATCACCATGTCCTTTACACTACACACTAATCATCACCCTGTCCTTCACACTACACACTAATCATCACCCTGTCCTTCACACTATACACACTAATCATCACCCTGTCCTCCACACTACACACTACACACTAATCATCATCCTGTCCTTCACACTACACACTACACACTAAGCATCACCCTGTCCTTCACACTACACACTACACACTTATCATCACCCTGTCCTTCACACTACACACTACACACTAATCATCACCCTGTCCTTCACACTACACACTACACACTAAACACCACCCTGTCCTTCACACTACACACTACACACTAATCATCACCCTGTCCTTCACACTACACACTAATCATCACCCTGTCCTTCACACTACACACAAGACACTAATCATCACCCTGTCCTTAACACTAAACACTAAACACTAACCACCACCCTGTCCTTCACACTACACACTACACCCTAATCATCACCCTGTCCTCCACACTACACACTACACCCTAATCATCACCCTGTCCTTCACACCTTCACACAACACACTAATCATCACCCTGTTCTTCACACTACACACTACACCCTAATCATCACCCTGTCCTTCAAACCTTCACACAGCACACTAATCATCACCCTGTCCTTCACACTACACACTACACCCTAATCATCACCCTGTCCTTCAAACCTTCACACAGCACACTAATCATCACCCTGTCCTTCACACTACACACTACACCCTAATCATCACCCTGTCCTTCACACCTTCACACTAATCATCACCCTGTCTTTCACACTACACACTAATCATCACCCTGTCCTTCACACCTTCACACTACACACTAATTATCACCCTGTCCTTCACACCTTCACACTAATCATCACCCTGTCCGTCACACTACACACTGCACACTAATCATCACCCTGTCCTTCACACTACACACTAATCATCACCATGTCCTTCACACTACACACTAATCATCTCCCTGTCCTACACACTACACACTAAACATCACCCTGTCCTTCACACTACACACTAATCATCACCCTGTCCTTCACACCTTCACACAAGACACTAATCATCACCCTGTCCTTCACACCTTCACACAAGACACTAATCATCACCCTGTCCTTCACACCTTCACACAAGACACTAATCATCACCCTGTCCTACACACTACACACTAATCATCTCCCTGTCCTTCACATTACACACTAATCATCTCCCTGTCCTTCACACTACACACTAATCATCTCCCTGTCCTTCACACTACACACTAATCATCACCATGTCCTTCACACTACACACTAATCATCACCCTGTCCTTCACACTACACACTAATCATCTCCCTGTCCTTCACACTACACACTAATCATCACTGTCCTTCACACTACACACTACACACTAATCATCACTGTCCTTCACACTACACACTACACACTAATCATACACCTGTCCTTCACACTACACACTACACACTAATCATCACCCTGTCCTTCACACTACACACTAATCATCACCCTGTCCTTCACACTACACACTAATCATCACCCTGTCCTTCACACTACACACAAGACACTAATCATCACCCTGTCCTTCACACTACACACTACACACTTATCATCACCCTGTCCTTCACACTACACACTTATCATCACCCTGTCCTTCACACCTTCACACTAATCATCACTGTCCTTCACACTACACACTACACACTAATCATCACCATGTCCTTCACACTACACACTAATCATCACCCTGTCCTTCACACTACACACTACACACTAATCATCACCCTGTCCTTCACACTACACACTAATCATCACCATGTCCTTCACACTTCACACTACACACTAAACATAACCATGTCCTTCACACTACACACTACACACTAAACATCACCATGTCCTTCACACTACACACTACACACTAAACATCACCCTGTCCTTCACACTACACACTAATCATCATCCTGTCCTTCACACTACATATTTATCATCACCCTGTCCTTTATCATCACCCTGTCCTTTATCATCACCCTGTCCTTCACACTACACACTAAACATCACCATGTCCTTCACACTACACACTACACACTAAACATCACCCTGTCCTTCACACTACACACTAAACATCACCATGTCCTTCACACTTCACACTACACACTAAACATCACCATGTCCTTCACACTACACACTACACACTAAACATCACCCTGTCCTTCACACTACACACTACACACTAATCATCACCATGTCCTTCACACTTCACACTACACACTAAACATAACCATGTCCTTCACACTACACACTACACACTAAACATCACCATGTCCTTCACACTACACACTACACACTAAACATCACCCTGTCCTTCACACTACACACTAATCATCATCCTGTCCTTCACACTACATATTTATCATCATCCTGTCCTTGATCATCACCCTGTCCTTTATAATCACCCTGTCCTTTATCATCACCCTGTCCTTCACACTACACATCACCATGTCCTTCACACTACACACTACACACTAAACATCACCCTGTCCTTCACACTACACACAACACACTAATCATCACCCTGTCCTTCACACTACATACTTATCATCACGCTGTCCTTCACACTACACACTAATCATCACTCTGTCCTTCACACTACACACTACACACTAATCATCACCCTGTCCTTCACACTACACACTAAACATCACCATGTCCTTCAAACTACACACAAATCATCACTCTGTCCTTCACACTACACACTACACACTAATCATCACCCTGTCCTTCACACTACACACTAATCATCACCCTGTCCTTCACACTACATATTTATCATCATCCTGTCCTTTATCATCACCCTGTCCTTTATCATCACCCTGTCCTTCACACTACACACTAAACATCACCATGTCCTTTTACACTACACACTACACACTGAACATCACCCTGTCCTTCACACTACACACCAAACATCACCCTGTCCTTCACACTACACACAACACACTAATCATCACCCTGTCCTTCACACTACACACTAAACACTAATCATCACCCTGTCCTTTCCACTACACACAAGACACTTATCATCACCCTGTCCTTCACACTACACACAACACACTAATCATCACCCTGTACTTCACACTACATACAACACACTAATCATCACCCTGTCCTTCACACTACACTCTACACACTAATCATCACCATGTCCTTCACACTACACACTAATCATCACCCTGTCCTTCACACTACACACTACACACTTATCATCACCCTGTCCTTCACACTACACACTAATCATCACCCTGTCCTTCACACTACACACTAATCATCACCCTGTCCTTCACACTACACACAAGACACTAATCATCACCCTGTCCTTCACACTACACACTACACACTAATCATCACCCTGTCCTTCACACTACACACTAATCATCACCCTGTCCTTCACACTACACACTACACACTACACACTAATCATCACCCTGTCCTTCACACTACACACTAATCATCACCCTGTCCTTCACACCTTCACACTAATCATCACTGTCCTTCACACTACACACTACACACTAATCATCACCCTGTCCTTCACACTACACACTAATCATCACCCTGTCCTTCACACTACACACTACACACTAAACACCACCCTGTCCTCACACTACACACTACACACTAATCATCACCCTGTCCTTCACACTACACACTAATCATCACCCTGTCCTTCACACTACACACAAGACACTAATCATCACCCTGTCCTTAACACTACACACTAAACACTAACCACCACCCTGTCCTTCACACTACACACTACACCCTAATCATCACCCTGTCCTCCACACTACACACTACACCCTAATCATCACCCTGTCCTTCACACCTTCACACAACACACTAATCATCACCCTGTTCTTCACACTACACACTACACCCTAATCATCACCCTGTCCTTCACACAGCACACTAATCATCACCCTGTCCTTCACACTACACACTACACCCTAATCATCACCCTGTCCTTCAAACCTTCACACAGCACACTAATCATCACCCTGTCCTTCACACTACACACTACACCCTAATCATCACCCTGTCCTTCACACCTTCACACTAATCATCACCCTGTCTTTCACACTACACACTAATCATCACCCTGTCCTTCACACTTTCACACTACACACTAATTATCACCCTGTCCTTCACACCTTCACACTAATCATCACCCTGTCCGTCACACTACACACTGCACACTAATCATCACCCTGTCCTTCACACTACACACTAATCATCACCATGTCCTTCACACTACACACTAATCATCACCCTGTCCTTCACACTACACACTAAACACTAATCATCACCCTGTCCTTTCCACTACACACAAGACACTTATCATCACCCTGTCCTTCACACTACACACAACACACTAATCATCACCCTGTACTTCACACTACATACAACACACTAATCATCACCCTGTCCTTCACACTACACTCTACACACTAATCATCACCATGTCCTTCACACTACACACTACACACTAATCATCACCCTGTCCTTCACACTACACACTACACACTTATCATCACCCTGTCCTTCACACTACACACTAATCATCACCCTGTCCTTCACACTACACACTAATCATCACCCTGTCCTTCACACTACACACAAGACACTAATCATCACCCTGTCCTTCACACTACACACTACACACTAATCATCACCCTGTCCTTCACACGACACACTAATCATCACCCTGTCCTTCACACTACACACTACACACTACACACTAATCATCACCCTGTCCTTCACACTACACACTAATCATCACCCTGTCCTTCACACCTTCACACTAATCATCACTGTCCTTCACACTACACACTACACACTAATCATCACCCTGTCCTTCACACTACACACTAATCATCACCCTGTCCTTCACACTACACACTACACACTAAACACCACCCTGTCCTTCACACTACACACTACACACTAATCATCACCCTGTCCTTCACACTACACACTAATCATCACCCTGTCCTTCACACTACACACAAGACACTAATCATCACCCTGTCCTTAACACTAAACACTAAACACTAACCACCACCCTGTCCTTCACACTACACACTACACCCTAATCATCACCCTGTCCTCCACACTACACACTACACCCTAATCATCACCCTGTCCTTCACACCTTCACACAACACACTAATCATCACCCTGTTCTTCACACTACACACTACACCCTAATCATCACCCTGTCCTTCAAACCTTCACACAGCACACTAATCATCACCCTGTCCTTCACACTACACACTACACCCTAATCATCACCCTGTCCTTCAAACCTTCACACAGCACACTAATCATCACCCTGTCCTTCACACTACACACTACACCCTAATCATCACCCTGTCCTTCACACCTTCACACTAATCATCACCCTGTCTTTCACACTACACACTAATCATCACCCTGTCCTTCACACTTTCACACTACACACTAATTATCACCCTGTCCTTCACACCTTCACACTAATCATCACCCTGTCCGTCACACTACACACTGCACACTAATCATCACCCTGTCCTTCACACTACACACTAATCATCACCATGTCCTTCACACTACACACTAATCATCTCCCTGTCCTACAAACTACACACTAATCATCTCCCTGTCCTTCACACTACACACTAATCATCACCATGTCCTTCACACTACACACTAATCATCTCCCTGTCCTTCACACTACACACTAATCATCACCATGTCCTTCACACTACACACTAATCATCACCATGTCCTTCACACTACACACTAATCATCTCCCTGTCCTTCACACTACACACTAATCATCACTGTCCTTCACACTACACACTACACACTAATCATCACTGTCCTTCACACTACACACTACACACTAATCATCACCCTGTCCTTCACACTACACACTACACACTAATCATCACCCTGTCCTTCACACTACACACTAATCATCACCATGTCCTTCACACTACACACTAATCATCACCCTGTCCTTCACACTACACACAAGACACTAATCATCACCCTGTCCTTCACACTACACACTACACACTTATCATCACCCTGTCCTTCACACTACACACTTATCATCACCCTGTCCTTCACACCACACTAATCATCACTGTCCTTCACACTACACACTACACACTAATCATCACCCTGTCCTTCACACTACACACTAATCATCACCCTGTCCTTCACACTACACACTACACACTAATCATCACCCTGTTCTTCACACTACACACTAATCATCACCATGTCCTTCACACTTCACACTACACACTAAACATAACCATGTCCTTCACACTACACACTACACACTAAACATCACCATGTCCTTCACACTACACACTACACACTAAACATCACCCTGTCCTTCACACTAGACACTAATCATCATCCTGTCCTTCACACTACATATTTATCATCACCCTGTCCTTTATCATCACCCTGTCCTTTATCATCACCCTGTCCTTCACACTACACACTACACACTAAACATCACCATGTCCTTCACACTACACACTAAACATCACCCTGTCCTTCACACTACACACTAAACATCACCATGTCCTTCACACTTCACACTACACACTAAACATCACCATGTCCTTCACACTACACACTACACACTAATCATCACCATGTCCTTCACACTTCACACTACACACTAAACATAACCATGTCCTTCACACTACACACTACACACTAAACATCACCCTGTCCTTCACACTACACACTACACACTAATCATCACCATGTCCTTCACACTTCACACTACACACTAAACATCACCATGTCCTTCACACTACACACTACACACTAAACATCACCCTGTCCTTCACACTACACACTACACACTAATCATCACCATGTCCTTCACACTTCACACTACACACTAAACATAACCATGTCCTTCACACTACACACTACACACTAAACATCACCATGTCCTTCACACTACACACTACACACTAAACATCACCCTGTCCTTCACACTACACACTAATCATCATCCTGTCCTTCACACTACATATTTATCATCATCCTGTCCTTGATCATCACCCTGTCCTTTATAATCACCCTGTCCTTTATCATCACCCTGTCCTTCACACTACACATCACCATGTCCTTCACACTACACACTACACACTAAACATCACCCTGTCCTTCACACTACACACAACACACTAATCATCACCCTGTCCTTCACACTACATACTTATCATCACGCTGTCCTTCACACTACACACTAATCATCACTCTGTCCTTCACACTACACACTACACACTAATCATCACCCTGTCCTTCACACTACACACTAAACATCACCATGTCCTTCACACTACACACTAATCATCACTCTGTCCTTCACACTACACACTACACACTAATCATCACCCTGTCCTTCACACTACACACTAATCATCACCCTGTCCTTCACACTACATATTTATCATCATCCTGTCCTTTATCATCACCCTGTCCTTTATCATCACCCTGTCCTTCACACTACACACTAAACATCACCATGTCCTTTTACACTACACACTACACACTAAACATCACCCTGTCCTTCACACTACACACCAAACATCACCCTGTCCTTCACACTACACACAACACACTAATCATCACCCTGTCCTTCACACTACACACTAAACACTAATCATCACCCTGTCCTTTCCACTACACACAAGACACTAATCATCACCCTGTCCTTCACACTACACACAACACACTAATCATCACCCTGTACTTCACACTACACACTACACACTAATCATCACCCTGTCCTTCACACTACAGACAACACACTAATCATCACCCTGTACTTCACACTACATACAACACACTAATCATCACCCTGTCCTTCACACTACACTCTACACACTAATCATCACCATGTCCTTCACACTACACACTACACACTAATCATCACCCTGTCCTCCACACTACACACTACACACTTATCATCACCCTGTCCTTCACACTACACACTAATCATCACCCTGTCCTTCACACTACACACTAATCATCATCCTGTCCTTCACACTACACACAAGACACTAATCATCACCCTGTCCTTCACACTACACACTACACACTAATCATCACCCTGTCCTTCACACGACACACTAATCATCACCCTGTCCTTCACACTACACACTACACACTACACACTAATCATCACCCTGTCCTTCACACTACACACTAATCATCACCCTGTCCTTCACACCTTCACACTAATCATCACTGTCCTTCACACTACACACTACACACTAATCATCACCCTGTCCTTCACACTACACACTAATCATCACCCTGTCCTTCACACTACACACTACACACTAATCATCACCCTGTCCTTCACACTACACACTAATCATCACCATGTCCTTCACACTTCACACTACACACTAAACATAACCATGTCCTTCACACTACACACTACACACTAAACATCACCCTGTCCTTCACACTACACAATAATCATCATCCTGTCCTTCACACTACATATTTATCATCACCCTGTCCTTTATCATCACCCTGTCCTTTATCATCACCCTGTCCTTCACACTACACACTAAACATCACCATGTCCTTCACACTACACACTACACACTAAACATCACCCTGTCCTTCACACTACACACAACACACTAATCAGCACCCTGTCCTTCACACTACACACTAATCATCACCATGTCCTTCACACTACACACTACACACTAAACATCACCATGTCCTTCACACTACACACTACACACTAAACATCACCCTGTCCTTCACTCTACACACTAATCATCATCCTGTCCTTCACACTACATATTTATCATCATCCTGTCCTTTATCATCACCCTGTCCTTTATAATCACCCTGTCCTTTATCATCACCCTGTCCTTCACACTACACATCACCATGTCCTTCACACTACACACTACACACTAAACATCACCATGTCCTTCACACTACACACAACACACTAATCATCACCCTGTCCTTCACACTACATACTTATCATCACGCTGTCCTTCACACTACACACTAATCATCACTCTGTCCTTCACACTACACACTACACACTAATCATCACCCTGTCCTTCACACTACACACTAAACATCACTCTGTCCTTCACACTACACACTACACACTAATCATCACCCTGTCCTTCACACTACACACTAATCATCACCATGTCCTTCACACTACACACTACACACTAAACATCACCATGTCCTTCACACTACACACTACACACTAAACATCACCCTGTCCTTCACTCTACACACTAATCATCATCCTGTCCTTCACACTACATATTTATCATCATCCTGTCCTTTATCATCACCCTGTCCTTTATAATCACCCTGTCCTTTATCATCACCCTGTCCTTCACACTACACATCACCATGTCCTTCACACTACACACTACACACTAAACATCACCATGTCCTTCACACTACACACAACACACTAATCATCACCCTGTCCTTCACACTACATACTTATCATCACGCTGTCCTTCACACTACACACTAATCATCACTCTGTCCTTCACACTACACACTACACACTAATCATCACCCTGTCCTTCACACTACACACTAAACATCACTCTGTCCTTCACACTACACACTACACACTAATCATCACCCTGTCCTTCACACTACACACTACACACTAATCATCACCCTGTCCTTCACACTACACACTAAACATCACTCTGTCCTTCACACTACACACTACACACTAATCATCACCCTGTCCTTCACACTACACACTAAACATCACTCTGTCCTTCACACTACACACTACACACTAATCATCACCCTGTCCTTCACACTACACACTACACACTAATCATCACCCTGTCCTTCACACTACATATTTATCATCATCCTGTCCTTTATCATCACCCTGTCCTTTATCATCACCCTGTCCTTCACACTACACACTAAACATCACCATGTCCTTTTACACTACACACTACACACTAAACATCACCCTGTCCTTCACACTACACACCAAACATCACCCTGTCCTTCACACTACACACAACACACTAATCATCACCCTGTCCTTCACACTACACACTACACACTAATCATCACCCTGTCCTTCACACTACACACAAGACACTAATCATCACCCTGTCCTTCACACTACACACTAATCATCACTCTGTCCTTCACACTACACACTACACACTAATCATCACCCTGTCCTTCACACTACACACTACACACTAATCATCACTCTGTCCTTCACACTACACACTACACACTAAACATCACCCTGTCCTTCACACTACACACTAATCATCACTCTGTCCTTCACACTACACACTACACACTAATCATCACCCTGTCCTTCACACTACACACTACACACTAATCATCACCCTGTCCTTCACACTACACACAAGACACTAATCATCACCCTGTCCTTCACACTACACACTAATCATCACTCTGTCCTTCACACTACACACTACACACTAATCATCACCCTGTCCTTCACACTACACACTACACACTAATCATCACTCTGTCCTTCACACTACACACTACACACTAAACATCACCCTGTCCTTCACACTACACACTAATCATCACTCTGTCCTTCACACTACACACTACACACTAATCATCACCCTGTCCTTCACACTACACACTACACACTAATCATCACCCTGTCCTTCACACTACACACTACACACTAATCATCACCCTGTCCTTCACACTACACACTACACACTAATCATCACCCTGTCCTTCACACTACACACTACACACTAATCATCACCCTGTCCTTCACACTACACACTACACACTAATCATCACCCTGTCCTTCACACTACACACTACACACTAATCATCACCCTGTCCTTCACACTACACACTTATCATAACCATGTCCTTCACAATACACACTTATCATAACCATGCCCTTCACAATACACACTAATCAACACCCTGTCCTTCAAACCTTCACACTACACTCTTGCTTCCATCAATGAATAGAGACTTGAAGAGCCTTTCGAACCTATTTCACTCTTCTTCCTGATGTATTCCTTAATGTGAAAGCTTCATTGTTAGTTCCATATGATTTAAATCGATTGTTAAACCCTTGTACAATAGATCCATTACCAAGTATGTGATATTCCGATTGACGTCTCCGCATACAACATCCCCAAATCTTGGCCTGGTCAATCGTTTCTTACGTTCTTCAATCTACACAATATTAAGAGACTGCTCTCTGGTTAAAACTTTGTCATAGTTTGTTACCTGTCCGTGTAATGTGGGTCGACATATACTTTGTACAATCCTCTGTGAGAGCCTCTACTGAAACATCTTCAACTGCATCTAGCACATCTGCTACATACTTCTTACGCACTCTCTTGCTGGTGGACTGTGATGCATGTGGCATTTTGTCACCCTATTGTGTCGAATGATATCAAAGGAGTCCCAGGTTCCATTTTCTTTTCTATTAACGTTCTCCCGGTAAAATGTTCGACTTTCGGTCAGCTCCTTAGTTGACGTTGTAGTGGTGTAGTGGTTATGTTCTGGTCTGTCCCCGAAGGCCAAGTGCGACAAGCAGCGATGGTTCTCCTGTATCGATGGGCACGACCAAAAACTGGGTAACTACGACGCTACAAACACACAGAGAACAATGGCTGATCCAAAGGACCCAACGACTTCAGGAATCTGTCAAATGGAACCATTTTAGCCTCAATCTATAGAATCCTGGCGTCAATTGTTTATGCAGTACCAGGTGAGATGGCAACACATCCCACCAATATTCCCGGGACTATTTACATAACGTTACATATTACTACGTGGACAATTTAATATTCAAATTCGGTCACCTGTCCTTGGGTTTGACCGAGAATTAGGAAACTTCTAGAACATTCTAGAAAGCTTTATACGATACATTCTAGTAATATATACAAAAATGAACATGCAATGTCGCGTTACATAACGACATGTCATCACGTGTAACATCACGTATTGCACAAATCACAATGAACCAAAAGGTCTATTACTGTAAACATTTACTGTAGAAAACATACCAATTCTCAAACTATTGTTTACTCAACAGACGCTAACTGCCAAACAGAACCGACCAGGAGCGGTCAGACCCAGCACATCCGCTGCACCAAACCGACCAGGAGCGGTGAGACCTACCACTGTCACTGCACCAAACCGACCAGGAGCGGTCAGACCTACCACTGTCACTGCACCAAACCGACCAGGAGCGGTGAGACCTACCACTGTCACTACACCAAACCGACCAGGAGCGGTGAGACCTACCACTGTCACTACACCAAACTGACCAGGAGCGGTGAGACCTACCACTGTCACTACACCAAACCGACCAGGAGCGGTGAGACCTACCACTGTCACTACACCAAACCGACCAGGAGCGGTGAGACCTACCACTGTCACTGCACCAAACTGACCAGGAGCGGTGAGACCTACCACAGCCGCTGCACCAAACCGACCAGGAGCGGTCAGACCCAGCACTGTCACTGCACCAAACCGACCAGGAGCGGTCAGACCCAGCACAGCCGCTGCACCAAACTGACCAGGAGCGGTGAGACCTACCACTGTCACTGTACCAAACCGACCAGGAGCGGTCAGACCTACCACTGTCACTGCACCAAACCGACCAGGAGCGGTCAGACCTACCACTGTCACTGCACCAAACCGACCAGGAGCGGTCAGACCTACCACTGCACCAACAATAAGATAGCATCTCTAGTTTTAAAGCAACACCGTCAATTATAAAGTTTAAAACGACACATTTAATTACAGAACATTGATCATTATACCTAATCTCGAATAAGGCGAGCCTTTACTTCCGGTTTCTATCTACTGCGTTGACTTACTAACAAATGTTTTGCCCGTTGATGGTTGTATGATGTAAATACTGACCCTATGTCAAACAACTGGGGCCATGCTACACCATAGCATCGACTATATTACAATCAATTTTACGCCATCAAGTTTTGAACATATCTTCACCAAAGACACAGCCAATTTTGTTGTGAAGTTTCCTCATAAAACCCACATCAAGTCGGCACAACGAGAGACCAAGGGGAGCTTACTCATCACATCTGAGGAATATTCCTCCGGTATAAGTAAACAATAGAGATAAGAAACTTCGATTCTCAAAATCCAAGATGGCCAACTGTCAACCATTTCTTGTCCTGATGAAAATCCTAACTTAAATTGGCACATCTGGATACCGAAGGGATCCTATACACGAAGTTTAAGGAATATCTCTTCAGTAGCGATAACAAACTCCGATTAAAAAAATACAAGATGACTGCCTGTCGGTCAATATGTTTTTCAAAAGAAAAAAGGGAAAAAATTCTAAATTGAATTGGCACAACTAGGGACCAGGGGGTACCTTCACATGAAGTTCGTGAAATATATCCCCAGTACCTTTCAAGAAATAGCAATAACACACTTCAATTCTCAATATCCAAGATTGCCACCTGTTGGTCATTTTGTTTTTCTAACCATAAACCTGAACTGAAATGGCACAACCAGGGATCAAGGGGAACCTACACATGAAGTTTGAGAAATTTCATTTCGGTTGTTTTCAAGAAATAGCGATAACAAGGATTGTTTACGGACGGATGGCATGACAGACAGCCGGATGGATGACCGACTACAGACATAGAGCGATTTGAATGCAAGAGGCCCAAGTGCCTAACGGTCACTTGAGTTTTGAAAAAATCGGTTAATCTGACCCCTCCCATCAGCCACTTCGGGTCAGTCAGGCCAACATGTGCAAACCATGAAATGTCCACGTAACCCGAAGAGCATTGAAACCTACCTTATTTGGGTCATGAGTTTCAGGGGTTTCTAGGAAGAAGTCGAAAATGAAAATTGATTACAAACGGACGACACACGACGACAGACAACGACGATTAGAATAGGTCACTTGATATTTTGTCTCATGTGACCCAAACAAACTTTGAATCGGTATCGTATATATCATAAAGAGAGATATACTTTGAAAGTAGATACTGTGTGATGTAACTGTTACATTGTAATTATACAATATACTGGCAGCCAACACTTCAATGGTCCCCATTTGGATAAGGGACCCCGACTCATACCAGTATTATACAGTTTAACTAGAGGATAGTGTACAATGACTACAATCAGCCAAATTTCAAACTCAAAATGTTTGCTCTATGTGTTGCTATTTTCAAGTGACAAGAAATATATATTGTCGGCAACAGAGTGATACCCTTACTTAACCAAGTCAATGTTGGCTTATGAGTTGGCTTTGAAGTGAAAGTACATTTATAGATGATGCTGCTGTACCAAATGCATGGTGACATTTCTTCAGTGTTGTATCCTTAGAAAATGGTAAGTACAGATAGTGTAAGCATGCTACTTGTTATACAGATTGATTTTGATACACATGTGAATTAAACATGTATTTAAATTTATAGATACACTTCATCTGTGTTTATAGTCTTGAGAACTCTAGAATGTTTTTTTTTTATGCATAAACCTTTTTGTCTGATCTGTGGAATTCTAAATACATCCTTCATTTATCTAATCGGTAGATAAATTACATAAGTCAAACGTAGAGACATTGTATCTCCTTATATCTCTTATTACAATATGTTGTGATTTTATATATATAGGTATTATTGTGGATAACTTGCAAGTTGGAGAACACCAAGCCACTGCAGAGACAACAGCAAAGACATTGTTTGAATTCAAAAAGGTGATAGATATTTATGACATATACATCCTTCATTTATAGTTCGAATATGAACTCTAATTAGTCTGTTCTTTCCTTTTTAAAGCAAGTAATTTAATAAGAAAAAAGTACCAGAAAATAAGTAACTACATCACCAATGCTAACTAGGAATTTTATTATGAATTACTTAAAATAGGTAACTGAATATAAGTAAAAGTATAAGTAGAAATAGCAGGAAATGAGTAAATAATTTATTCATTAAATAATTAAGTAACACATTAAGTAATTGAACTCATCGGCGATTTTGGCTTGGACTGTTCAAAGGGGAATAACTCTAGCAACTTTGGAACCAAAACTTTAAATTTTGCCAATCGGCATTTAGATGGTTTTTAAAGGGACATCACGGTAAACCAATTTTTATATTGTATTTTTTCATATAATTTGGTATATCTTTAAAAAATATAACCTTATGAACAATAACCATTCGAATTTGATGATATATGTACATAAAAAACATCAATTATTAATTATAAAAAGGTTATCACAATTCGTTGATCAATAGTCTGGATATGTTAATTTTGTGACATACACGATAAAATGCATGCGCACAAAAACTAAAACACCTGAAAACAAAAAATGGCTTCCAACGTGAATTCACTACGATTGAAAACGACAACAGCTTCCGCAATAAAGAGAAAAATGGGCAAATGGGTCAAAGACAATCGTAGAGATTACACTGGGGAAGCAGTACAATAGATTGGAACAGTTCAAACATGAAAACTATGACTGCAGTAATACGGACACTGCTCGTATTCTGCTTGATTGCTGGAAAGTAGGTTATAACAAACTCGGACTCGGTAATATTTATACAGTCTGTACCAGTACATCGCTAGCTACTGTGAACACTTACATACACATAAATATTTGCGCCGGAATATGTACATAACGTGTTATTTAACATTTAAACCACTGTATAATATCGTTATCAAACTAACCCAGATGGAATATTTCGACTTGCAAGCTATCGTGTGTTTGTGTTTACAAATGAAAATGCCTCGATTTCAAAACAGTCACGTGATGATTTAAAAATAATTTCCGCGCTAAATTTATAGGGGGATTCCCAACTTAATCGAATGGTCAAGCTGGACATAGGGATCGACTGTGAATATTGGGACAGCACAGAAACATAGCTGGAAAGGAACAAAACACGTACTTTCGATGAAAATTACAACTTTTTTAACGTGATGTCCCTTTAAAGTAAAGGTTTACTACAGCAAGATATTGACAGACAATTCATAAATAATCGCATTTTATTTTAGCGTTTGCGGGAACTTCTTTATGGCAGAGACAGACAAAATGATTGCAAAGTTTCCCCTGATAATCCAACCTTGACAGAAATGGCTTATCTTGTACCTAGCCATGGAGCAAATATATCATTAGGACGTGGTACCTGGTATATCGAAATACTTAATCTACTTAATCTACTTCATCTCTTAAAAAACGTGTTGTTGTTTTTTTTTGATATTTTTCGGTGTTTTAATGCTTCCGGCAGGTTTTGCAATTGTTGTAAACATACGCAAAACTCTCTAAACCGCAAAAAATTGCGAAAAAATGAAAATTTTCGAAAAAAATGAAAATTTTCGAATAAAATTGAAAATTTTCTTACAAAACGTGATTTTTTCGATATTTTTTATTATTTGTCGGTGTTTTAATGCTCCGGCAGGTTTTGCAATAGTTGTAAACATACGCAAAACTGTCTAAACCGCAAAAAAAATGCGAAAAAATGAAAATTTACGTAAAAAACGTGATTTGTTCGGTATTTTTGATATTTTTCAGTGTTTTAATGCTTCCGAAAGGTTTTGCAATAGTGTAAACATACGCAAAACCCTCTAAACCTCGGAAAATCGCGAATACATGAAAATTTTCGAAAAAAAATGAAATTTTTCGTACAAAACGTGATTTTTTTCGGTAGTTTTGATTATTTGTCGGTGTTTTAATGCTTCTGGCATGTTTTGCAATAGTGTAAAAATACACAACACCCTCTTAACCGCGAAAGATCGCGAAAAAATGAAAATTTCGAAAAACATTGAAAAATTTCGTAAAAAACGTGACTTGTTCGGTATTTTTTATTATTTGTCGGTGTTTTAATGCTCCGGCAGGTTTTGCAATAGTGTAAACATACGCAAAACCCTCTAAAAATAGAACAGTTTCCCAATACTTGAAAACATTTCATTATCTTTATCCTAAGCTGTTGAATAAAAACTATTAGTAATCAACATACAAAAAAATTCTTTGAAAGTTATTTGTTTCTTTTAGTTCTACAAATGTCGGCTAGATTTGATGTCATCAAGGAAGATGAGGAGGATTTACTCCGGGAGAAAAGTATTGCCTACCAGTTAGCTCGAGAGGAGGAGACACCAAAGTATTGCCTACCAGTTAGGTCGAGAGGAGGAGACACCAAAGTATTGCCTACCAGTTAGGTCGAGAGGAGGAGACACCAATGTATTGCCTACCAGTTAGGTCGAGAGGAGGAGACACCAATGTATTGCCTACCAGTTAGGTCGAGAGGAGGAGACACCAAAGTATATCCTACCAGTTAGGTCGAGAGGAGGAGACACCAATGTATTGCCTACCAGTTAGGTCGAGAGGAGGAGACACCAAAGTATTGCCTACCAGTTAGGTCGAGAGGAGGAGACACCAATGTATTGCCTACCAGTTAGGTCGAGAGGAGGAGACACCAAAGTATATCCTACCAGTTAGGTCGAGAGGAGGAGACACCAAAGTATTGCCTACCAGTTAGGTCGAGAGGAGGAGACGTCAATGTATTGCCTACCAGTTAGGTCGAGAGGAGGAGACACCAATGTATTGCCTACCAGTTAGGTCGAGAGGAGGAGACACCAAAGTATTGCCTACCAGTTAGGTCGAGAGGAGGAGACACCAAAGTATATCCTACCAGTTAGGTCGAGAGGAGGAGACACCAATGTATTGCCTACCAGTTAGGTCGAGAGGAGGAGACACCAAAGTATTGCCTACCAGTTAGGTCGAGAGGAGGAGACACCAATGTATTGCCTACCAGTTAGGTCGAGAGGAGGAGACACCAAAGTATTGCCTACCAGTTAGGTCGAGAGGAGGAGACGTCAATGTATTGCCTACCAGCTAGCTCGAGAGGAGGAGACACCAAAGCAAGAAGATTTTTGGATACATGGCTTAAATATCTTTAAATGTCACATTATGTTTTTTCTACAACATCAATAAAACGCCTCGTCAAAAAAGTTTTCGAATTGAAAATCCCATTGGGGCACTTACAGGTTGGCAACCCTGAATACCTAATGTCTATCTCATTTATTTCCGGGTGTTATTCAGACTGATCTCACATTGATCAGAACAATAAATTAGTCCACTGATGGTCCGAGTTGGCTTTGGTTAAGTAGGGTTGTATAGTGAAAAAAAAACAACAGATGGACGGATATGACTACTGACAATATAGTCATAACGATGAAAACTACAAGGTAGCATGGAAAAGAAAATTAGTAAGTCTTAATAAGGACGATACTGACTTTTAAAGCTGCCTATTGTACAGTAAAACATAGCCAAACCAAAGACAGACCACTACTGTCTATTGTACAGTAATACATAGCCAAACAACGACAGACCACTACTGCTAATTGTACAGTAGTACAGACAGACCAATACTGTCTATTGTACAGTAGTACAGACAGACCATTACTGTCTATAGTACAGTAGTACGTAGCAAAACCAAAGACAGACTACTACTGTCTATTGTACAGTAGAACATAGCGAAACCAAAGACAGACCACTACTGTCTATTGTACAGTAGTACAGACAGACCACTACTGTCTATTATACAGTAGTACAAAGCCAAACAACGACAGACAACTACTGTCTATTGTACAGTAGTACGGACAGACCACTACTGTCTATTATACAGTAGTACAAAGCCAAACAACGATAGACCACTACTGTCTATTGTACAGTAGAACATAACCAAACCAAAGACAGACCACTACTGTCTATTGTACAGTAGTACAGACAGACCACTACTGTATATTGTACAGTAGTACAGACAGACCACTACTGCCTATTGTACAGTAGTACAGACAGACCACTACTGTCTATTATACAGTAAAACATATCCAAACCAAAGACAGACCACTATTGTCTAGTAAACAGTAGTACATAGCCAAACAAAGGACAGATCACTACTGTCTATTGTACAGTAGTACAGACAGACCACTACTGTCTATTGGACAGTAGTACAGACAACCACTACTGTCTATTATACAGTAGAACATAGCGAAACAACGACAGACCACTACTGTCTATTGTACAGTAGAACATAACCAAACCAAAGACAGACCACTACTGTCTATTGTACAGTAGAACATTACCAAACCAAAGACAGACCACTACTGTCTATTGTACAGTAGAACATATCCAAACCAAAGACAGACCACTACTGTCTATTGTACAGTAGAACATATCCAAACCAAAGATAGACCACTACTGTTTATTGTACAGTAGTACATAGCCAAACAAAGAACAGACTACTACTGTCTATTGTATAGTAGTACAGACAGACCACTACTGTCTATTGTACAGTAGTACATAGCCAAACAACGACAGACCACTACTGTCTATTGTACAGTAGTACAGACAGACCACTACTGTCTATTGTACAGTAGAACAGACAGACCACTACTGTCTATTGTACAGTTATACAGACAGACCACTACTGTCTATTGTACAGTAGTACAGACAGACCACTACTGTCTATTGTACAGTAGAACAGACAGACCACTACTGTCTATTGTACAGTAGAACGGACAGACCATTACTGACTATTGTACAGTAAAACATAGCCAAACCAAAGACAGACCACTACTGCCTATTGTACAGTAGTACATAGCCAAACCAAAGACAGACCACTACTGTCTATTGTAGAGTAGTACATAACCAAACCAAAGACAGACCACTACTGTCTATTGTAGAGTAGTACATAGCCAAACCAAAGACAGACCACTACTGCCTATTGTACAGTAGTACATAGCCAAACCAAAGACAGACCACTACTGTCTATTGTATAGTAGTACAGACAGACCACTACTGTCTATTGTACAGTAGTAAATAGCCAAACCAACGACAGACCACTACTGCCTATTGTACATTAGTACAGACAGACCATTACTGACTATTGTACAGTAGGACATAGCCAAACCAAAGACAGACCACTGCTGCCTAGTGTACAGTAGTACACAGCCAAACCAAAGTCAGACCATCACTGTATATTGTACAGTAGTACAGACAGACCACTACTCTCTATTGTACAGTAGAACAGATAGACCACTACTCTCTATTGTACAGTAGTACATAACCAAACCAAAGGCAGACCACTTCTGTCTATTGTACAGTAGTACATAGCCAAACAAAGACAGAGCACTACTGCCTAGTGAACAGTAGTACAGACATACCACTAATGTCTATTGTACAGTAGTACAGACAGACCATTACTGTCTATTATACAGTAGAACATATCCAAACCAAAGACAGACCACTACTGTCTATTGTACAGTAGTACACAGGCAAACTAAAGTCAGACCACCACTGTATATTGTACAGTAGTACAGACAGACCACTACTGTCTATTGTACAGTAGTACAGACAGACCACTACTGTCTATTGTACAGTAGAACATATCCAAACCAAAGACAGACCACTACTGTCTATTGTACAGTAGTACACAGGCAAACTAAAGTCAGACCACCGCTGTATATTGTACAGTAGTACAGACAGACCACTACTGTCTATTGTACAGTAGTACATAGCCAAACCAAAGTCAGACCACTGCTGTCCATTCTACAGTAGTACAGACAGACCACTACTGTCTATTGTACAGTAGTACATAACCAAACCAAAGACAGGCCACTTCTGTCTATTGTACAGTAGTACACAGGCAAACTAAAGTCAGACCACCACTGTATATTGTACAGTAGTACAGACAGACCACTACTGTCTATTGTACAGTAGTACATAGCCAAACCAAAGTCAGACCACTGCTGTCCATTCTACAGTAGTACAGACAGACCACTACTGTCTATTGTACAGTAGTACATAACCAAACCAAAGACAGGCCACTTCTGTATATTGTACAGTACTACATAACCAAACCAAAGACAGAGCACTACTGTCTATTATACAGTATTACATATCCAAACCAAAGACAGACCATTACTGCCTACTGTACAGTAGTACAGACGCACCACTACTGTCTATCGTACAGAAGTACATAGCTAAACCAAAGACAGACCACTACCATATATTGTACAGTAGTACATAGCCAAACCAAAGACAGACCACTACTGTCTATTGTACAGTATTATATAGCCAAACCAAAGACAGACCACTACTGTCTTTTATACAACAGTACATAGCCAAACCAAAGACAGGGTTGGCTTTGGTTAAGTAGGGTTGTATAGTGAAAAAAATACAGATGGACGGATATGACTACTGACAATATAGTCATAGCGACGAAAACTACAAGGTAGCAAGGAAAAGACAATTAGTAAGTCTTAATAAGGACGATACTGACTATTAAAGTTGCCTATTGTACGGTAAAACATAGCCAAACTAAAGACAGACCACTACTGTCTATTTACAGTAGAACATAGCCAAACCAAAGACAGACCACTACTGTCTATTGTACAGTAAAACATAGCCAAACCAAAGACAGACCACTACTGTCTATTGTACAGTAAAACATAGCCAAACCAAAGACAGACCACTACTGTCTATTGTACAGTAGAACATAGCCAAACCAAAGACAGACCACTACTGTCTATTGTACAGTAGAACATATCCAAACCAAAGACAGACCATTACTGTCTATTGTACAGTAGTACATAGCAAAACCAAAGACAGACCACTATTGCCTATTGTACTGTAGTACAAATAGACCACTACTGTCTATTGTACAGTAGTACAGACAGACCACTACTGTCTATTGTACAGTAGTACATAGCCAAACCAAGGATAGACCTCTACTGTCTATTGTACAGTAGTACATAGCCAAACCAAAGACAGACCACTACTGTATACTGTAAAAGTGGAAATATTCGCGGTGTGGAAATTTTCGCTTATTTCGCTATCAGTAAATCTCCGCGAAAATTTCCACACGCGAATATATTAACACATAAAAATACTAGATATAAAAGATACAAGTTAACACAAAAAAATATCTTGACGGCGCGAAAATATCCACACCGCGAACACTTGGAAGCTGGCTTAGCGTAAATTTCCACACGCGAAAATATCCACTTTTACAGGATTGTACAGTAGTACATAGCCAAACCAAAGACAGATCACTACTGTCTATTGTACAGTAGTACAGACATACCACTACTGTCTATTGTACAGTAGTACATAGTCAAACCAAAGACAGACCTCTACTGTCTATTGTACAGTAGTAGAGATAGACCACTACTGTTTATTGTACAGAAGTACTTAGCCAAACCAAAGACAGACCACTACTGTCTATTGTACAGTAGTACAGACAGACCACTACTGTCTATTGTACAGTAGTACAGACATACCACTACTGTCTATTGTACAGTAGTACATAGTCAAACCAAAGACAGACCTCTACTGTCTATTGTACAGTAGTAGAGATAGACCACTACTGTTTATTGTACAGAAGTACTTAGCCAAACCAAAGACAGACCACTACTGTCTATTGTACAGTAGTACAGACAGACCACTACTGTCTATTGTACAGTAGTACATAGTCAAACCAAAGACAGACCTCTACTGTCTATTGTACAGTAGTAGAGATAGACCACTACTGTCTATTGTACAGTAGTACATAGCCAAACCAAAGACAGACCACTGCTGTCCATTCTACAGTAGTACAGACAGACCACTACTGTCTATTGTACAGTAGTACACAGCCAAGCGAAAGACAGACCACTACTGTCTGTTGTACAGTAGTACACAGCCAAACCAAGGACAAGTCACTACTGTATATTGTATAGTAGTACAGACAGATCACTACTGTATATTGTACAGTAGTACAGACATACCACTACTGTCTATTGTACAGTAGTACATAGGCAAACCAAAGACAGGCCACTACTGTCTATTGTACAGTAGTACAGACAGACCACTACTGTTTATTGTACAGAAGTACTTAGCCAAACCAAAGACAGACCACTGCTGTCCATTCTACAGTAGTACAGACAGAAAACTACTGTCTATTGTACAGTAGTACACAGCCAAACCATGGACAGGTCACTACTGTATATTGTACAGTAGTACAGACAGACCACTACTATCTATTGTACAGTTGTACAGACAGACCACTACTCTCCATTGTACAGTAGTACAGACAGACCACTACTGTCTATTATACAGTAGTACAGATAGACCACTACTGTCTATTGTACAGTAGTACATAGCCAAACAAAGGACAGACCACTACTGCGTATTGTACAGTAGTACAGACAGATCACTACTGTCTATTGTACAGTAGAACAGATAGACCACTACTGTCTATTGTACAGTAGTACACAGCCAAACGATAGGCAGACCACTACTGCCTATTGTACAGTAGTACAGACAAACCACTACTGTTTATTGTACAGTTATACAGACAGACCCCTACTGTCTATTGTACAGTAGTACAGACAGACCACTATTGTCTATTGTACAGTAGTACAGACATACCACTACTGTCTATTGTACAGTTATACAGACAGACCACTACTGTATATTATACAGTAGTACATAGCCAAACCAAAGACAGACCACTACTGTCTATTGTACAGTAGTACAGACAGACCACTACTGTCTATTGTACAGTAGTACAATGTACATAGCCAAACCAAAGACAGACCTCTACTGGACATAGTGACATCACGTATAACAGGGGTTTCTTTGTTGTTTTCTATTAGGAAGAGGTAGATATCAGAACTAAACAGTACATGGTAAAATGGAAATAATCAACTTTGACTTGTGTATTGTTGCAGGATATACAACTCGGACTCGGATATTTTGCAATTTTAATTAATAACTCAGGCCTGTGGCCTTTGTTATTAATTAAATTGCAAAATATCTTCGTCCTCGTTGTATATCCTGCAATAATACACGAATCATCGTTAATTATTTCTTAATTACCAGCCATTACTCACCCATTGAATAAGTTAATGACTCAGAAAAATACGTATTACAAGTAAAGGGATTCTTTATTTTAAATAATCTCAAGTTAAATGTTCTTTTTAGTGCAATATCCATTATTCTTCAAATGGGTCGCCAACGATTTCTTTTTTTGTAACGAGTAAAACACGTTGGTAGTTTTGCGGTTAATTATCAACACGAGACAAACTTTAATCAATTGTACAACATGGTGAGGTGACGACAACAATTGAATTTGACAGTTGACAAAAAGACAAACGGGTGACACCCTAATCTTGGTAATCGGAGAGATTGACGATCGAACCATACCATAAGTTATCAATACGAAATTAATATAATATCAAGTATAACTAATTGTCACGCTCATGATTAACTTTTCAAATCTTACCTTTCACACGACCTTTGACTGCAGCCATCTCCTTGCTCTCTGAAAACCGGAAGTGCCCAACAGCACATTTTCCCCAAATTCCTCTTGCGCCACGGTAAACCCTTCTAGTGGCACAATTATATTCGTCACTTTGTTTATGGATACAAAGTTGACCTTCGATTACATAACTACAATGTATATCCCAACAATATATTATAATACTTGACAGCTAAACAAAGTGTTTCTGGCGTTGTTGTTTTTTTCGATACTTTCTATTAATGAACGTACGGATATTGTACATGTCAATCGCCTAAGCATGATGGACTGGCGAGAAAATATGTTGTTGTTATAGGAAAACATTTTTGAATTTCGCCTCTTAAGTACGTAAAAATGTACCTTCAATTGAAGATCGCCACAATGTGGTGGAGGATATACATTCTAGATAACTTTATGTATCTAATCATCACTGTTATGGGGGTTTTTACCGCCAGTTTAACTTGAGATTAGATGTTAAATTGTAAATAAAGCTAGATAAAATTTACTTTCCAAAAAGATTGGTTTCCACAGTACCCTACCTATCTTTCTTTTGCACATTTTCAATATGTATACTTCTTATTTCAATTCCGAAATCTTATACCTGTAGAAAGGCTATTTATATTTTCTATCTAAATACAATAATTATAACCAATGTGTTGAACCTGTAGCGGTACTAAAGTATTACTTGGTGTTTTATACCTGATTACACGTTGAACATTTCTCTTGTGAAGTTGCATGACATGCAGATTTAATTTTATAACATGTAGCTTTTTTAAAAGTCAAAATTGAACTATTGCCATATTTGTCAACATGGCTGACTATGATCCTCCTTAATTATTCCATGGCAGAATCGATACTTCCGGTGGTACAACCCTGTCGTATAGTCTATGCCAACCAATATGACGTCAGCCCTGTACACGGGCACGTGACAAAATACAGGTGTTAACGTAGCAATTTTTTATTCAAACACTTTTATACGTACATGTATAATATATAATTCATTGCATCTGAAATAAAATGTAACAGGATATTCATAGAATTTCCCGAAACAACATATAATGTATACAAATATATACAACTCTACAGAACGCTCTTCACATGAAAATAAAAATAAAATTATTTCAGTAAAACATGTAATCATAAATTGTTAATATGATGTACAAAACTAATATATAACTTATATTTAAGCATCAAACTGTTACCAGATGGTAGGATAAATTCGATATGAATACAATATGGGTGACAGATCAATAGAATGTCGTTATTGATAACAAACACATACAACGTTTTTTGAACAAAGTTATATCGTATACGTGTGTAGATGTCGTAAAATTGTTCACAGTTGCAAAATTTTTGATTTTTCAAAGTTAAAGCCGTTTGTATGCGCCATGATATACCGGCATGAATTAGAAGTGATGGGGGTGTTAAATGGTTACCGGGTAGATACGACTGTTTCCCTGGATACACTCATGTTTCAATCGAATGGATTAACGTTATTTTCAGGAGAAAATCAGCTCTTACATTCTAAATAAAAGTCATCTTGACATAAGAAGAAAACTATTCCAAAGATATTTCGTTGGAAACAGATTTAATTTCTAACCGATCAGATCAGTGAGGCTAACTTAGATAACTTCATAGGGGCTGGGTTTTGGAGTAAGATTGGCCTTTTATATTAGTGAATAACTACGGCCCTAAACCAGTATGCATACACATCCGGAAACTATGTCGACATTCCCGATTTTTTACAAGACTTTTTATAAACGCTGGACTTTTAATGTTGTTATGTCTTGCATTTCTCAAAATTCGGAAACGAATCCCTGTACATTTGACGACACATCTTTTAAAATAAAATCTAAGTCGTTACAAAAGAAGTTACTTTATTCTATGTAGTGGCTTATGAGACTAGATGCTAACATTGGAAAACTCACTAGGGCGAACGTAACTAGTAGTCATTGATTGTTTAACCTGCATCACCTGGATCTGTATTCCTACACTGACCACTCACCAATACAATTTGGTTTACTAACGACTTATAGGCAAATGCAACATATATTATAAATATAGCACTTTGGGAAACTTACTTTTCGTCAAAGATAATGTGTGGTGTTATCCATTAGCTTATAGTAAGAGCTTTAATGATAATGACTATAGGTCTGATATACTGTCCATAGTAGCATATTGATACACACTATAGAAGAGCCTCGTTCTCGGTTAGGTTTGTAGCCATATTGTAAACACATGTTGTCGTGAATAAATGTCTCCATCTAGAAGTCACTGTCTACCATCAAGTAACCTGCTAACTAAACATAATGTTGTGAATTACATGTAATACACTTAATTTGTTGTTGGTTTCATGAATGTCCAGCTTTGCGAAATTGAAATGAAATATTTGTGACGTCACTCACAACCTTCGCACAATAAGTGATCGCATGATGCAAACAAGATTATACAAAAAAAAAAAAAATAGAATACAAGTTGCTGAAGGTGTGATACAGTCATTCATATGATACAGGAAACAGGGCGGAATGGTTAAGCGCTCACAGGTTTAGAATATATCGAAACATATCGAACACATCTCACATAGATAGGTATCATTCTTACAGTAACACCATTCCGTGACCAATATGTACAATGAAGCCGAAAGACACCCACTATACATCTATTTTGAATCCACATGTCTTGACATTTATATCCCTGTTTCCTACGAACATATAATGTACATGTGTTATAGACCGTCTGTATGATAGTCCTCCAAAAATCCGGCTTGGCGTTTCCTGGACCACATGATGTGAGTGGATAATCCCAGCATAAAGCCTCTTGTGTGATAAAATACAGTGAACACTTTTGAAAATGAACACAACCTGTTGTGTTTCTGGTGGCAGAAAGTACCCGACATCGTCATATCTTGTCTAAACCTGCTCTGTTTCTAAGGCTACATCTGATTTTGCCGTGGTGCCGTTTTCCAGTGGCGGATGGAGGGCCCAACGTTTTGGGTTTACGTTGTATATATCCTGTCGCTTTAGTTGAGCCCTAAACAGAATAAACAGAATCATATAGTAATTCGTGACAGTCATATTGAAGGTGAAATGTCTTAAACTCCGGTCACACTGTGCTGGTTTAAAGCCGAGGCGAGCTACGGTGATGCAAACGAGGGGAAAACCGTGTTAATCGTAGCGAATTCGTACTCGAACCGAGTCGATCCGTGTTGATCGGTGCTGAACCATAGTGTGACGTTTACAGGGTCCGTATCAGTCACTACTGATGATCCATATTGTCTAACATATAATTAGTTTTACTCGAGTCCTCAGTGCAAAAATATACAGAAATATACAGCTGACCTGGCTGTGTTTATGTAATATACATCAAGTACCAACTAGCTATACAGTTGAAATATAACACAATGATTGCTCAGTTCCTCTGAGTAATCCTACAGTATAAATACAAATATACCTAAACAGAGAGCTATTTATATTAACAGAACAGAATAATATCCTACATGAAATAATGAGTGCTCCCTGACCAAAATGAATCTTCCCTATCTGGGGTTTATTAAGGGCAATATCACATTATACAACTATGATTACTATATATATGAGGGTAAGAGAGTTTCAACACTCATTGACCGAGTGAGCACTCACTTTGACTGAGTGCTCACTTTTACCGAGCGCTCACTTCACTGAGTACTCACTGCTACCGAGCACTCACTTCTACCGAGCACTCACTGAGTACTCACTTCTTACTGAGCACTCCCTAGCATATATTTAACGTTAGGCATGTACGTACAGTACAACACTCGGGGCTCTCAGACACTTTCTTATAAACCACGAGCAGACCCAAGGCTATTGATATTAATACACTTACAATGTATGTGATGTACCGATCACATAGACTAACTAGAGTCCCCACGGAGAAGGGAAGCCTTATTCAGGCACATCTGACTCCGTACTCTACCGTAAGTTATTAAATACACACTACAGTACTTTGATATAGGGAAGCCTTGTTCAGGCACGTCTATATCTTTACTATTACCTTTTTGTCCGGCCTTATCTCGTTCGTGTCAGACGAAGAAGTGAACACTATCTAGTTTCGACGCCGCCTTTTATACTCTCGCGAAAGGGAAACTAGCGCCACCTATTATAAAATCAGGATCTTTAGAACGCTTCTAAACCTCATAGGTGTATATTACATACAAACGTCTACCTGACGTCGAGACTAATAAACAAAGTAGAAGACGGACAGTCCGGAACGACAGGTAACATAACACACAACAGTGGTTCACCACAATAGCACGCTGCGGTAGTTTATCTCTGCATAAAACCTCTGTTGTGAACCGTAGTCGAATGATAGTATTTTAGCATTAGTAGCGGCATCGTAGGACCACCGTATGACTATACCGAGCACAGCTCCGTGGCCAACCGGGAATGACCGTAGTGTGGGCCACGATGACTCACGGACGCTCTACGGTGAATCACAGCAGTAATGCAATAATATGCCGTATACGACCGTGGTATTGCCTTACTAGAACTGGTGCAAACCGTAGCATATCGGGGCAAACTGTCCTAATATCATAGAAGTACATAATTGTTATCAGGAAGTACCGCACATGGCCCTGCGAACTGATCCGTACTGATCCCTGATCCGTACTGCTCCGCACTGATCCGTACTGATCCCTGTTCTGTACTGATCCGTACTGATCCGTACTGATCCGTACTGATCCCTGTTCCGTACTGATCCGTGATCCGTACTGATCCCTGATCCGCACTGATCCCTGATCCGTACTGCTCCGTACTGATCTGTACTGATCCCTGTTCCGTACTGATCCGTACTAATCCGTGATCCGTACTGATCCCTGATCCGTACTAATCCGTACTGATCCCTGATCCGTACTGATCCGTAGTGATTCGTAGTGGTTACCGTATACGTAGTGTATCCGGCATTGCCCGTAATAAAGTCGTTCGAAACCGTGGATCAGCGTGACATACCGTACCAGTATCGCCGTGAATCCCTGTAAATACAACCGTGGACATCCGTGATACACGTTCTAAATACAAGCACGGTGTGACTCGGCCTTTATCATACTCATATTTTAAAATACATAAATACATAAAAAACGTACGGATTATACGGGAGTTATTCCCCCTCTATACAGTTCAAGCTTAAATAGGAGAAGGAGGAGGAATGTGTTATGACGTGTCATATTGTATTTGCTGCCATATCAAAATGAGTAAAAATGAAACAAACAAAAAAGTGTGTATATTATACATGTATAAATCGCACAAACAATACTCACGTGTATATTGTACCCCAGTACACGTGAGTAAATCGATCGTAATTACAATACACGTGAGTAAATCGATCATAATTACATGTACAAGACACGTGAGTATATCGGTCATAATTACAATACACGTGAGTAAATCGTTCATAATTACATGTACACTACACGTGAGTATATCGATCATAATTACATGTACAGGTGTATTGATAAACAATACTATGTATATCCTGTCTGCATCACCCATTGTCTCTTCTGTTACTCTCGACCATTAAACTGGTGAAAATAAATACTTGGGTTGATTTCATAGGTTCTGGCATGCCATCAATCCGAGCAGAATACCAAGTATAATCTAGGTATTATGCCGCACGGCTACGTGTGGGGCTCTCCATTAGTAGGTCGCCACCTTATCACCTGTTCCTGTTTACCCTCCCGTGTATACCTGGCCGTAATTACACAATCATTATTCTTATTTTAGACTACCGATATATAACATTCCGTCGGCGGAACAAATTCTTTCCACTGTAAACATACACACCATGCATGCCATATTAGAAACTGATGTGACAGCGTAAACAGCTTCTCTACAATTAACAAAATGCATTACTAATGTTTACTTGAGATAAGATGAATTCCTAATAAATTTTCCGATTCGTTATTCCGAATGTCTATTCTAATGTCACACTATTCCAGCCAGTACTTACATGAAGGACATATAAGTTACATGTAAAAGCAGCAGGCCCGGTTCGCTTATGTTCAATGTGTTTGTTGTCAATTAAACATATCTACATTATAGGTTATTAGACTCCCAAGATATACATGTATCAGCATGTCCTGTTGAAACCTGATCAAAATACTACACTATTGTGTGATTTACAATTAATTTTACATCGTTTAACGTCATATATCAACAGTTAGTTTGTCTGTAGTAGTCTATGACAATATGAAGTCTCGGTAACACTGGACGTCTGTAGTAGTCTATGACAATATGAAGTCTCGGTAATAATGGACATCTGTAGTAGTCTATGACTGAAGTCTCGGTAATAATGGACGTCTGTAGTAGTCTATGACTGAAGTCTCGGTAATAATGGACGTCTGTAGTAGTGTAGTCTATCACTGAAGTCTCGGTAATAATGGACGTCTGTAGTAGTCTATCACTGAAGTCTCGGTAATAATGGACGTCTGTAGTAGTCTATCACTGAAGTCTCGGTAATAATGGACGTCTGTAGTAGTCTATGACTGAAGTCTCGGTAATAATGGACGTCTGTAGTAGTCTATCACTGAAGTCTCGGTAATAATGGACGTCTGTAGTAGTCTATGACAATATGAAGTCTCGGTAATAATGGACGTCTGTAGTAGTCTATGACAATATGAAGTCTCGGTAATAATGGACGTCTGTAGTAGTCTATGACAATATGAAGTCTCGGTAATAATGGACGTCTGTAGTAGTCTATGACAATATGAAGTCTCGGTGATAATGGACGTCTGTAGTAGTCTATGACTGAAGTCACAGTAATAATGGACGTCTGTAGTAGTCTATGACTGAAGTCACAGTAATAATGGATGTCTGTAGTAGTCTATGACACTATGAAGTCTCGATAATGATGGACGTATGTAGTAGTCTATGACAATATGAAGTCTCGGTAATAATGGACGTCTGTAGTAGTCTATGACAATATGAAGTCTCGGTAATAATGGACGTCTGTAGTAGTCTATGACAATATGAAGTCTCGGTAATAATGGACGTCTGTAGTAGTCTATGACAATATGACGTCACAGTAATAATGGACGTCTGTAGTAGTCTATCACTGAAGTCTCGGTAATAATGGACGTCTGTAGTAGTCTATGACTGAAGTCTCGGTAATAATGGACGTCTGTAGTAGTCTATCACTGAAGTCTCGGTAATAATGGACGTCTGTAGTAGTCTATGACAATATGAAGTCTCGATGATAATGGACGTCTGTAGTAGTCTATGACAATATGAAGTCTCGGTGATAATGGACGTCTGTAGTAGTCTATGACAATATGAAGTCTCGGTAATAATAGACGTCTGTAGTAGTCTATGACAATATGAAGTCTCGGTAACACTGGACGTCTGTAGTAGTCTATGACTGAAGTCACAGTAATAATAGACGTCTGTAGTAGTCTATGACAATATGAAGTCTCGGTAATAATGGATGTCTGTAGTAGTCTATGACTGAAGTCTCGGTAATAATGGACGTCTGTAGTAGTCTATCACTGAAGTCTCGGTAATAATGGACGTCTGTAGTAGTCTATCACTGAAGTCTCGGTAATAATGGACGTCTGTAGTAGTCTATCACTGAAGTCTCGGTAATAATGGACGTCTGTAGTAGTCTATGACTGAAGTCTCGGTAATAATGGACGTCTGTAGTAGTCTATGACACTATGAAGTCTCGATAATGATGGACGTCTGTAGTAGTCTATGACAATATGACGTCACAGTAATAATGGACGTCTGTAGTAGTCTATGACTGAAGTCTCGGTAATAATGGACGTCTGTAGTAGTCTATCACTGAAGTCTCGGTAATAATGGATGTCTGTTGTAGTCTATGACTGAAGTCTCGGTAATAATGGACGTCTGTAGTAGTCTATGACAATATGAAGTCTCGATAATAATGGACGTCTGTAGTAGTCTATGACAATATGAAGTCTCGGTAATAATGGACGTCTGTAGTAGTCTATGACAATATGAAGTCTCGGTAATAATGGACGTCTGTAGTAGTCTATCACTGAAGTCTGGGTAATAATGGACGTCTGTAGTAGTCTATCACTGAAGTCTCGGTAATAATGGACGTCTGTAGTAGTCTATCACTGAAGTCTCGGTAATAATGGACGTCTGTAGTAGTCTATCACTGAAGTCTCGGTAATAATGGACGTCTGTAGTAGTCTATGACAATATGAAGTCTCGGTGATAATGGACGTCTGTAGTAGTCTATGACAATATGAAGTCTCGGTAATAATAGACGTCTGTAGTAGTCTATGACAATATGAAGTCTCGGTAACACTGGACGTCTGTAGTAGTCTATGACTGAAGTCACAGTAATAATGGATGTCTGTAGTAGTCTATGACACTATGAAGTCTCGATAATGATGGACGTATGTAGTAGTCTATGACAATATGAAGTCTCGGTAATAATGGACGTCTGTAGTAGTCTATGACAATATGAAGTCTCGGTAATAATGGACGTCTGTAGTAGTCTATGACAATATGAAGTCTCGGTAATAATGGACGTCTGTAGTAGTCTATGACAATATGACGTCACAGTAATAATGGACGTCTGTAGTAGTCTATCACTGAAGTCTCGGTAATAATGGACGTCTGTAGTAGTCTATCACTGAAGTCTCGGTAATAATGGACGTCTGTAGTAGTCTATCACTGAAGTCTCGGTAATAATGGACGTCTGTAGTAGTCTATGACAATATGAAGTCTCGGTGATAATGGACGTCTGTAGTAGTCTATGACAATATGAAGTCTCGGTGATAATGGACGTCTGTAGTAGTCTATGACAATATGAAGTCTCGGTAATAATAGACGTCTGTAGTAGTCTATGACAATATGAAGTCTCGGTAACACTGGACGTCTGTAGTAGTCTATGACTGAAGTCACAGTAATAATAGACGTCTGTAGTAGTCTATGACAATATGAAGTCTCGGTAATAATGGATGTCTGTAGTAGTCTATGACTGAAGTCTCGGTAATAATGGACGTCTGTAGTAGTCTATGACTGAAGTCTCGGTAATAATGGACGTCTGTAGTAGTCTATCACTGAAGTCTCGGTAATAATGGACGTCTGTAGTAGTCTATCACTGAAGTCTCGGTAATAATGGACGTCTGTAGTAGTCTATGACTGAAGTCTCGGTAATAATGGACGTCTGTAGTAGTCTATGACACTATGAAGTCTCGATAATGATGGACGTCTGTAGTAGTCTATGACAATATGACGTCACAGTAATAATGGACGTCTGTAGTAGTCTATGACTGAAGTCTCGGTAATAATGGACGTCTGTAGTAGTCTATCACTGAAGTCTCGGTAATAATGGATGTCTGTTGTAGTCTATGACTGAAGTCTCGGTAATAATGGACGTCTGTAGTAGTCTATGACAATATGAAGTCTCGATAATAATGGACGTCTGTAGTAGTCTATGACAATATGAAGTCTTGGTAATAATGGACGTCTGTAGTAGTCTATGACTGAAGTCTCGGTAATAATGGACGTCTGTAGTAGTCTATCACTGAAGTCTGGGTAATAATGGACGTCTGTAGTAGTCTATCACTGAAGTCTCGGTAATAATGGACGTCTGTAGTAGTCTATCACTGAAGTCTCGGTAATAATGGACGTCTGTAGTAGTCTATCACTGAAGTCTCGGTAATAATGGACGTCTGTAGTAGTCTATGACAATATGAAGTCTCGGTGATAATGGACGTCTGTAGTAGTCTATGACAATATGAAGTCTCGGTGATAATGGACGTCTGTAGTAGTCTATGACAATATGAAGTCTCGGTAATAATAGACGTCTGTAGTAGTCTATGACAATATGAAGTCTCGGTAACACTGGACGTCTGTAGTAGTCTATGACTGAAGTCACAGTAATAATGGATGTCTGTAGTAGTCTTTGACACTATGAAGTCTCGATAATGATGGACGTATGTAGTAGTCTATGACAATATGAAGTCTCGGTAATAATGGACGTCTGTAGTAGTTTATGACAATATGAAGTCTCGGTAATAATGGACGTCTGTAGTAGTCTATGACAATATGAAGTCTCGGTAATAATGGACGTCTGTAGTAGTCTATGACAATATGACGTCACAGTAATAATGGACGTCTGTAGTAGTCTATCACTGAAGTCTCGGTAATAATGGACGTCTGTAGTAGTCTATCACTGAAGTCTCGGTAATAATGGACGTCTGTAGTAGTCTATCACTGAAGTCTCGGTAATAATGGACGTCTGTAGTAGTCTATGACAATATGAAGTCTCGGTGATAATGGACGTCTGTAGTAGTCTATGACAATATGAAGTCTCGGTGATAATGGACGTCTGTAGTAATCTATGACAATATGAAGTCTCGGTAATAATAGACGTCTGTAGTAGTCTATGACAATATGAAGTCTCGGTAACACTGGACGTCTGTAGTAGTCTATGACTGAAGTCACAGTAATAATAGACGTCTGTAGTAGTCTATGACAATATGAAGTCTCGGTAATAATGGATGTCTGTAGTAGTCTATGACTGAAGTCTCGGTAATAATGGACGTCTGTAGTAGTCTATCACTGAAGTCTCGGTAATAATGGACGTCTGTAGTAGTCTATCACTGAAGTCTCGGTAATAATGGACGTCTGTAGTAGTCTATCACTGAAGTCTCGGTAATAATGGACGTCTGTAGTAGTCTATGACTGAAGTCTCGGTAATAATGGACGTCTGTAGTAGTCTATGACACTATGAAGTCTCGATAATGATGGACGTCTGTAGTAGTCTATGACAATATGACGTCACAGTAATAATGGACGTCTGTAGTAGTCTATGACTGAAGTCTCGGTAATAATGGACGTCTGTAGTAGTCTATCACTGAAGTCTCGGTAATAATGGATGTCTGTTGTAGTCTATGACTGAAGTCTCGGTAATAATGGACGTCTGTAGTAGTCTATGACAATATGAAGTCTCGATAATAATGGACGTCTGTAGTAGTCTATGACAATATGAAGTCTCGGTAATAATGGACGTCTGTAGTAGTCTATGACTGAAGTCTCGGTAATAATGGACGTCTGTAGTAGTCTATGACAATATGAAGTCTCGATAATAATGGACGTCTGTAGTAGTCTATGACTGAAGTCTCGGTAATAATAGACGTCTGTAGTAGTCTATGACAATATGAAGTCTCGGTAATAATGGACGTCTGTAGTAGTCTATGACTGAAGTCTCGGTAATAATGGACGTCTGTAGTAGTCTATGACAATATGAAGTCTCGGTAATAATGGACGTCTGTAGTAGTCTATGACTGAAGTCTCGGTAACACTGGACGTCTGTAGTAGTCTATGACAATATGAAGTCTCGGTAATAATGGACGTCTGTAGTAGTCTATGACTGAAGTCTCGGTAATAATGGATGTCTGTAGTAGTCTATGACTGAAGTCTCGGTAATAATGGACGTCTGTAGTAGTCTATCACTGAAGTCTCGGTAATAATGGACGTCTGTAGTAGTCTATGACAATATGAAGTCTCGGTGATAATGGACGTCTGTAGTAGTCTATGACAATATGAAGTCTCGGTGATAATGGACGTCTGTAGTAGTCAATGACAATATGAAGTCTCGGTAATAATAGACGTCTGTAGTAGTCTATGACAATATGAAGTCTCGGTAACACTGGACGTCTGTAGTAGTCTATGACTGAAGTCACAGTAATAATGGATGTCTGTAGTAGTCTATGACAATATGAAGTCTCGGTAATAATGGACGTCTGTAGTAGTCTATGACTGAAGTCTCGGTAATAATGGACGTCTGTAGTAGTCTATGACAATATGAAGTCACAGTAATAATGGACGTCTGTAGTAGTCTATGACAATATGAAGTCTCGGTGATAATGGACGTCTGTAGTAGTCTATGACAATATGAAGTCTCGGTGATAATGGACGTCTGTAGTAGTCTATGACAATATGAAGTCTCGGTAATAATAGACGTCTGTAGTAGTCTATGACTGAAGTCTCGGTAATAATGGACGTCTGTAGTAGTCTATCACTGAAGTCTCGGTAATAATAGACGTCTGTAGAAGTCTATGACAATATGAAGTCTCGGTAATAATGGACGTCTGTAGTAGTCTATGACTGAAGTCTCGGTAATAATGGACGTCTGTAGTAGTCTATGACTGAAGTCTCGGTAATAATGGACGTCTGTAGTAGTCTATGACAATATGAAGTCTCGATAATAATGGACGTCTGTAGTAGTCTATGACTGAAGTCTCGGTAATAATAGACGTCTGTAGTAGTCTATGACAATATGAAGTCTCGGTAATAATGGACGTCTGTAGTAGTCTATGACTGAAGTCTCGGTAATAATGGACGTCTGTAGTAGTCTATGACAATATGAAGTCTCGGTAATAATGGACGTCTGTAGTAGTCTATGACTGAAGTCTCGGTAACACTGGACGTCTGTAGTAGTCTATGACAATATGAAGTCTCGGTAATAATGGACGTCTGTAGTAGTCTATGACTGAAGTCTCGGTAATAATGGATGTCTGTAGTAGTCTATGACTGAAGTCTCGGTAATAATGGACGTCTGTAGTAGTCTATCACTGAAGTCTCGGTAATAATGGACGTCTGTAGTAGTCTATGACAATATGAAGTCTCGGTGATAATGGACGTCTGTAGTAGTCTATGACAATATGAAGTCTCGGTGATAATGGACGTCTGTAGTAGTCAATGACAATATGAAGTCTCGGTAATAATAGACGTCTGTAGTAGTCTATGACAATATGAAGTCTCGGTAACACTGGACGTCTGTAGTAGTCTATGACTGAAGTCACAGTAATAATGGATGTCTGTAGTAGTCTATGACAATATGAAGTCTCGGTAATAATGGACGTCTGTAGTAGTCTATGACTGAAGTCTCGGTAATAATGGACGTCTGTAGTAGTCTATGACAATATGAAGTCACAGTAATAATGGACGTCTGTAGTAGTCTATGACAATATGAAGTCTCGGTGATAATGGACGTCTGTAGTAGTCTATGACAATATGAAGTCTCGGTGATAATGGACGTCTGTAGTAGTCTATGACAATATGAAGTCTCGGTAATAATAGACGTCTGTAGTAGTCTATGACTGAAGTCTCGGTAATAATGGACGTCTGTAGTAGTCTATCACTGAAGTCTCGGTAATAATGGACGTCTGTAGTAGTCTATCACTGAAGTCTCGGTAATAATGGACGTCTGTAGTAGTCTATGACTGAAGTCTCGGTAATAATGGACGTCTGTAGTAGTCTATGACTGAAGTCTCGGTAATAATGGACGTCTGTAGTAGTCTATGACACTATGAAGTCTCGATAATGATGGACGTCTGTAGTAGTCTATGACAATATGACGTCACAGTAATAATGGACGTCTGTAGTAGTCTATGACTGAAGTCTCGGTAATAATGGACGTCTGTAGTAGTCTATCACTGAAGTCTCGGTAATAATGGATGTATGTTGTAGTCTATGACTGAAGTATCGATAATAATGGACGTCTGTAGTAGTCTATGACAATATGAAGTCTCGGTAATAATGGACGTCTGTAGTAGTCTATGACTGAAGTCTCGGTAATAATGGACGTCTGTAGTAGTCTATGACAATATGAAGTCTCGGTAATAATGGACGTCTGTAGTAGTCTATGACAATATGAAGTCTCGGTAATAATGGACGTCTGTAGTAGTCTATCACTGAAGTCTCGGTAATAATGGACGTCTGTAGTAGTCTATGACTGAAGTCTCGGTAATAATGGACGTCTGTAGTAGTCTATGACTGAAGTCTCGGTAATAATGGACGTCTGTAGTAGTCTATGACAATATGAAGTCTCGGTAATAATGGATGTCTGTATTATCATGTAGGAATGGTTTAACTGAGTTACCGCCAAGATCAGTCTCATTAATTACGCACTTACTTTTGCTTTCTGTAGTAGAGTGTGAAGGTTATAATCGCCACCAGGACCAAAGCTCCAAGCACACCTCCAACAATAGCTGGCCAGTAGTCCATTGGATCATGGGACATTGTTGGGTTCAAACCCGAACTGGTTGTTGTCTCTAAAGCCATTGTGGGCTCTATTAAAGGGGTCACGTGTCTTATATCGGCCTCGTTGGTATCGCTACTGTTTTTGCTTTGCCCTGTGTTATTAGTTTGGCTTTCAGTGCTACTTTGAATGCCGATGTGAGTGCTTGTAGTAAAAGCTCCTTGATAAAATCCATCAGCTTTGTGAGTTTGTAATCCATTATCTGTGCTAGTTGTTGATAGAAGAACTTGTATTGGAGACCCCGTACTGGAATCTACTCCATGTATAATGTTATTATCTGGTTTTAAAGTGATTTCCAAATATTCCGAAGTCGAAATGTCTGTATTCTGTACTAAAGTTGGACTCGTTGTTTTGGAAGTGTCCAGTATAGGTACATTTGTAGTAATATTTGAGAGTGGATAGTGACCGTTTGATGAAGTTCCCTCTGTTGTTGATAAAGTAAGAGCTGTGGTGCTGGGAGTCGAAGATACTGTCGTTTCGGATTGATGAATGATGGTAGTGTCCGCTGTAGAAGACATTTTCCCAATAGCTTCCCCCTGTAATGTTGTACTTTCTCTCACTCCGGTAGTCGTTCTCTCTGTGGTAACCGTCGTGCTATTCCCACATGGGTTAGATGGACTTCCACTGTCATTTCCACTCCCGGAGCTTTGTGGCTTTCGAGTAAATCCACAACGTCTGTCGGTCGTACCCCTCGTGGTGGTGGTCGATATCCAGTCTGTGACTCCGGGATGGTTGAAGGAAGTGTCTGGACATTCCTCGTTGTTAGGGTAATCTCGACAGCCAATGGAACAGTTTTGTCCGTAATAGGACGGATAACAGGCATACCGGAAAACCATCCGAAGTCTGGAATATAATACACATGTACCTATTTAGACAGAGAGTCGAGTTGTGGGGAGGTAATAGGTCTGTTTTGTACCTATTTAGACGGAGAGTCGAGTTGTGGGGAGGTAATAGGTCTGTTTTGTACCTATTTAGACGAAGAGTCGAGTTGTGGGGAGGTAATAGGTCTGTTTTGTACCTATTTAGACGGAGAGTCGAGTTGTGGGGGAGGTAATAGGTCTGTTTTGTACCTATTTAGACGGAGAGTCGAGTTGTGGGGAGGTAATAGGTCTGTTTTGTACCTATTTAGACGGAGAGTCGAGTTGTGGGGAGGTAATAGGTCTGTTTTGTACCTATTTAGACAGAGAGTCGAGTTGTGGGGGAGGTAATAGGTCTGTTTTGTACCTATTTAGACAGAGAGTCGAGTTGTGGGAAGGTAATAGGTCTGGTTTGTACCTATTTAGACAGAGAGTCGAGTTGTGGGGGAGGTAATAGGTCTGGTTTGTACCTATTTAGACGAAGAGTCGAGTTGTGGGGAGGTAATAGGTCTGTTTTGTACCTATTTAGACGGAAAGTCGAGTTGTTGGGGAGGTAATAGGTCTAGTTTGTACCTATTTAGACGGAGAGTCGAGTTGTGGGGAGGTAATAGGTCTAGTTTGTACCTATTTAGACGGAGAGTCGAGTTGTGGGGGAGGTAATAGGTCTGTTTTGTACCTATTTAGACGGAGAGTCGAGTTGTGGAGGAGGTAATAGGTCTGTTTTGTACCTATTTAGACAGAGAGTCTAGGTGTGGGGGAAGTAATAGGTCTGTTTTGTACCTATTTAGACAGAGAGTCGAGTTGTGGGGAGGTAATAGGTCTGTTTTGTACCTATTTAGACGGATAGTCGAGTTGTGGGGATGTAATAGGTCTGTTTTGTACCTATTTAGACGGAGAGTCGAGTTGTGGGGGAGATAGTAGGTCTGTTTTGTACCTATTTAGACAGAGAGTCGAGTTGTGGGGAGGTAATAGGTCTGTTTTGTACCTATTTAGACGGATAGTCGAGTTGTGGGGATGTAATAGGTCTGTTTTGTACCTATTTAGACGGAGAGTCGAGTTGTGGGGGAGATAGTAGGTCTGTTTTGTACCTATTTAGACAGAGAGTCGAGTTGTGGGGAGGTAATAGGTCTGTTTTGTACCTATTTAGACGGAGAGTCGAGTTGTGGGGAGGTAATAGGTCTGTTTTGTACCTATTTAGACAGAGAGTCGAGTTGTGGGGGAGGTAATAGGTCTGTTTTGTACCTATTTAGACGGAAAGTCGAGTTGTTGGGGGGGTAATAGGTCTGTTTTGTACCTATTTAGACGGAGAGTCGAGTTGTGGGGAGGTAATAGGTCTGTTTTGTACCTATTTAGACGGAGAGTCGAGTTGTGGAGAGGTAATAGGTCTGTTTTGTACCTATTTAGACGGATAGTCGAGTTGTGGGGATGTAATAGGTCTGTTTTGTACCTATTTAGACGGAGAGTCGAGTTGTGGGGGAGATAGTAGGTCTGTTTTGTACCTATTTAGACAGAGAGTCGAGTTGTGGGGAGGTAATAGGTCTGTTTTGTACCTATTTAGACGGAGAGTCGAGTTGTGGGGAGGTAATAGGTCTGTTTTGTACCTATTTAGACAGAGAGTCGAGTTGTGGGGGAGGTAATAGGTCTGTTTTGTACCTATTTAGACGGAAAGTCGAGTTGTTGGGGGGGTAATAGGTCTGTTTTGTACCTATTTAGACGGAGAGTCGAGTTGTGGGGAGGTAATAGGTCTGTTTTGTACCTATTTAGACGGAGAGTCGAGTTGTGGGGAGGTAATAGGTCTGTTTTGTACCTATTTAGACGGAGAGTCGAGTTGTGGGGGAGGTAATAGGTCTGTTTTGTACCTATTTAGACGGAGAGTCGAGTTGTGGGGGAGGTAATAGGTCTGTTTTGTACCTATTTAGACGGAGAGTCGAGTTGTGGGGAGGTAATAGGTCTGTTTTGTACCTATTTAGACGGAGAGTCGAGTTGTGGGAGAGGTAATAGGTCTGTTTTGTACCTATTTAGACGGAGAGTCGAGTTGTGGGGGAGGTAATAGGTCTGTTTTGTACCTATTTAGACGGAGAGTCGAGTTGTGGGGGAGGTAATAGGTCTGTTTTGTACCTATTTAGACGGAGAGTCGAGTTGTGGGGGAGGTAATAGGTCTGTTTTGTACCTATTTAGACGGAGAGTCGAGTTGTGGGGAGGTAATAGGTCTGTTTTGTACCTATTTAGACGGAGAGTCGAGTTGTGGGGGAGGTAATAGGTCTGTTTTGTACCTATTTAGACGGAGAGTCGAGTTGTGGGGAGGTAATAGGTCTGTTTTGTACCTATTTAGACGGAGAGTCGAGTTGTGGGGGAGGTAATAGGTCTGTTTTGTACCTATTTAGACGGAGAGTCGAGTTGTGGGGAGGTAATAGGTCTGTTTTGTACCTATTTAGACGGAGAGTCGAGTTGTGGGGAGGTAATAGGTCTGTTTTGTACCTATTTAGACGGAGAGTCGAGTTGTGGGGAGGTAATAGGTCTGTTTTGTACCTATTTAGACAGAGAGTCGAGTTGTGGGGAGGTAATAGGTCTGTTTTGTACCTATTTAGACGGAGAGTCGAGTTGTGGGGGAGGTAATAGGTCTGTTTTGTACCTATTTAGACGGAGAGTCGAGTTGTGGGGAGGTAATAGGTCTGTTTTGTACCTATTTAGACGGAGAGTCGAGTTGTGGGGAGGTAATAGGTCTGTTTTGTACCTATTTAGACGGAGAGTCGAGTTGTGGGGAGGTAATAGTTCTGTTTTGTACCTATTTAGACGGAGAGTCGAGTTGTGGGGAGGTAATAGGTCTGTTTTGTACCTATTTAGACGGAGAGTCGAGTTGTGGGGAGGTAATAGGTCTGTTTTGTACCTATTTAGACGGAGAGTCGAGTTGTGGGGAGGTAATAGGTCTGTTTTGTACCTATTTAGACGGAGAGTCGAGTTGTGGGGAGGTAATAGGTCTGTTTTGTACCTATTTAGACAGAGAGTCGAGTTGTGGGGAGGTAATAGGTCTGTTTTGTACCTATTTAGACGGAGAGTCGAGTTGTGGGGAGGTAATAGGTCTGTTTTGTACCTATTTAGACGGAGAGTCGAGTTGTGGGGAGGTAATATGTCTGTTTTGTACCTATTTAGACGGAGAGTCGAGTTGTGGGGAGGTAATAGGTCTGTTTTGTACCTATTTAGACGGAGAGTCGAGTTGTGGGGAGGTAATAGGTCTGTTTTGTACCTATTTAGACGGAGAGTCGAGTTGTGGGGGAGGTAATAGGTCTGTTTTGTACCTATTTAGACGGAGAGTCGAGTTGTGGGGAGGTAATAGGTCTGTTTTGTACCTATTTAGACGGAGAGTCGAGTTGTGGGGAGGTAATAGGTCTGTTTTGTACCTATTTAGACGGAGAGTCGAGTTGTGGGGAGGTAATATGTCTGTTTTGTACCTATTTAGACGGAGAGTCGAGTTGTGGGGAGGTAATAGGTCTGTTTTGTACCTATTTAGACAGAGAGTCGAGTTGTGGGGAGGTAATAGGTCTGTTTTGTACCTATTTAGACGGAGAGTCGAGTTGTGGGGAGGTAATAGGTCTGTTTTGTACCTATTTAGACAGAGAGTCGAGTTGTGGGGAGGTAATATGTCTGTTTTGTACCTATTTAGACAGAGAGTCGAGTTGTGGGGAGGTAATAGGTCTGTTTTGTACCTATTTAGACGGAGAGTCGAGTTGTGGGGAGGTAATAGGTCTGTTTTGTACCTATTTAGACGGAGAGTCGAGTTGTGGGGAGGTAATATGTCTGTTTTGTACCTATTTAGACGGAGAGTCGAGTTGTGGGGAGGTAATAGGTCTGTTTTGTACCTATTTAGACGGAGAGTCGAGTTGTGGGGAGGTAATAGGTCTGTTTTGTACCTATTTAGACGGAGAGTCGAGTTGTGGGGAGGTAATAGGTCTGTTTTGTACCTATTTAGACGGAGAGTCGAGTTGTGGGGAGGTAATATGTCTGTTTTGTACCTATTTAGACAGAGAGTCGAGTTGTGGGGAGGTAATAGGTCTGTTTTGTACCTATTTAGACGGAGAGTCGAGTTGTGGGGAGGTAATAGGTCTGTTTTGTACCTATTTAGACAGAGAGTCGAGTTGTGGGGAGGTAATAGGTCTGTTTTGTACCTATTTAGACGGAGAGTCGAGTTGTTGGGGAGGTAATAGGTCTAGTTTGTACCTATTTAGACAGAGAGTCGAGTTGTGGGGAGGTAATAGGTCTGTTTTGTACCTATTTAGACGGAGAGTCGAGTTGTGGGGGAGGTAATAGGTCTAGTTTGTACCTATTTAGACAGAGAGTCGAGTTGTTGGGAGGTAATAGGTCTGTTTTGTACCTATTTAGACGGAGAGTCGAGTTGTGAGGGAGGTAATAGACCTGTTTTGTACCTATTTAGACGGAGAGTCGAGTTGTGGGGGAGGTAATAGGTCTGTTTTGTACCTATTTAGACGGAGAGTCGAGTTGTGGGGGAGGTAATAGGTCTAGTTTGTACCTATTTAGACAGAGAGTCGAGTTGTGGGGGAGGTAATAGGTCTAGTTTGTACCTATTTAGACGGAGAGTCGAGTTGTGGGGGAGGTAATAGGTCTGTTTTGTACCTATTTAGACGGAGAGTCGAGTTGTGGGGAGGTAATAGGTCTGTTTTGTACCTATTTAGACGGAGAGTCGAGTTGTGAGGGAGGTAATAGACCTGTTTTGTACCTATTTAGACGGAGAGTTGAGTTGTTGGGGAGGTAATAGGTCTGTTTTGTACCTATTTAGACAGAGAGTCGAGTTGTGGGGAGGTAATAGGTCTGTTTTGACCTATTTAGACGGAGAGTTGAGTTGTTGGGGAGGTAATAGGTCTGTTTTGTACCTATTTAGACAGAGAGTCGAGTTGTGGGGAGGTAATAGGTCTGTTTTGTACCTATTTAGACAGAGAGTCGAGTTGTGGGGAGGTAATAGGTCTGTTTTGTACCTATTTAGACAGAGAGTCGAGTTGTGGGGAGGTAATAGGTCTGGTTTGTACCTATTTAGACAGAGAGTCGAGTTGTGGGGAGGTAATAGGTCTGTTTTGTACCTATTTAGACGGAGAGTCGAGTTGTGGGGAGGTAATAAGTCTGTTTTTTACCTATTTACACGGAGAGTCGAGTTGTGGGGAGGTAATAGGTCTGTTTTGTACCTATTTAGACAGAGAGTCGAGTTGTGGGGGAGGTAATAGGTCTGTTTTGACCTATTTAGACAGAGAGTCGAGTTGTGGGGAGGTAATAGGTCTGTTTTGTACCTATTTAGACGGAGAGTCGAGTTGTGGGGAGGTAATAAGTCTGTTTTTTACCTATTTACACGGAGAGTCGAGTTGTGGGGAGGTAATAGGTCTGTTTTGTACCTATTTAGACAGAGAGTCGAGTTGTGGGGGAGGTAATAGGTCTGTTTTGACCTATTTAGACAGAGAGTCGAGTTGTGGGGAGGTAATAGGTCTGTTTTGTACCTATTTAGACAGAGAGTCGAGTTGTGGGGAGGTAATAGGTCTGTTTTGTACCTATCTAGACAGAGAGTCGAGTTGTGGGGAGGTAATAGGTCTAGTTTGTACCTATTTAGACGAAGAGTCGAGTTGTGGAGGAGGTAATAGGTCTGTTTTGTACCTATTTAGACGGAGAGTCGAGTTGTGGGGGAGATAGTAGGTCTGTTTTGTACCTATTTAGACGAAGAGTCGAGTTGTGGAGGAGGTAATAGCTCTGTTTTGTACCTTTTTAGACGGAGAGTCGAGTTGTGGGGGAGGTAATAGGTCTGTTTTGTACCTATTTAGACGGAGAGTCGAGTTGTGGGGAGGTAATAGGTCTGTTTTGTACCTATTTAGACGGAGAGTCGAGTTGTGGGGAGGTAATAGGTCTGTTTTGTACCTATTTAGACAGAGAGTCGAGTTGTGGGGAGGTAATAGGTCTGTTTTGTACCTATTTAGACGGAGAGTCGAGTTGTGGGGAGGTAATAGGTCTGTTTTGTACCTATTTAGACGGAGAGTCGAGTTGTGGGGAGGTAATAGGTCTGTTTTGTACCTATTTAGACGGAGAGTCGAGTTGTGGGGAGGTAATAGTTCTGTTTTGTACCTATTTAGACGGAGAATCGAGTTGTGGGGGAGGTAATAGGTCTGTTTTGTACCTATTTAGACGGAGAGTCGAGTTGTGGGGAGGTAATAGGTCTGTTTTGTACCTATTTAGACAGAGAGTCGAGTTGTGGGGAGGTAATAGGTCTGGTTTGTACCTATTTAGACGGAGAGTCGAGTTGTGGGGAGGTAATAGGTCTGTTTTGTACCTATTTAGACGGAGAGTCGAGTTGTGGGGGAGGTAATAGGTCTGTTTTGTACCTATTTAGACGGAGAGTCGAGTTGTGGGGAGGTAATAGGTCTGTTTTGTACCTATGTAGACGGAGAGTCGAGTTGTGGGGGAGGTAATAGGTCTGTTTTGTACCTATTTAGACGGAGAGTCGAGTTGTGGGGAGGTAATAGGTCTGTTTTGTACCTATTTAGACGGAGTCGAGTTGTGGGGTAGGTATTATTATTATTATATTCATTTTTTTTTACTAATTCACATTTCCTGACTTACAATGACGGATTGCTTGCACGCTGTCCGGTTTGTTCCATGTAGATGAAGTCAAGGGACGGTTCATCGTGACCAAAACCAAAATGGAACTTGTCGACAAGTTCTGGTGATGTCGCATCATTGTCATCAATATCATACACATCGACAGTTATGTTGACATGTCCCTGGAACACAACGATAACTTATATTGATTACAATTTCAGAAGTTGGCCTGTTTAACGGGACATACCAGGCAAATCTAGCACGCATCGGCAATTAGTAAACTACTATGTATAAAATGTCTTACTGTCCATCGAAGGAAATCAAAGGTAATTGGATTGATGACTCCTTCGTAAGATGTTGGAAAGAGAATGGCATTGTCGTTGTCTATCGGATGTTCGGAAGGGCGTTTCCCATTTGATGGATCACTAGAAGAAAAACTGTGAGTCAAAATCTATACGGCAACTAACATAATCTCATCAATGTTTTGAACAAGTTTTCCCTTTAATCATTAAAGAATTGTAATTATGCGTTGTTATAATTATATGCTGTTTATACACAACGTCCCTAATACATAAAACAGTACAGTATTATAGTACACAACGACAACGTCCCTAACACGTCAAACAGTACAGTATTATAGTACACAACGACAACGTCCCTAACACGTCAAACAGTACAGTATTATAGTACACAACGACAACGTCCCTAACACGTCAAACATTACAGTATTATAGTACACAACGACAACGTCCCTAACACGTCAAACATTACAGTATTATAGTACACAACGACAACGTCACTAACACGTCAAACAGTACAGTATTATAGTACACAACGTCCCTAACACGTCAAACAGTACAGTATTATAGTACACAACGACAACGTCAATAACACGTCAAACAGTACAGTATTATAGTACACAACGACAACGTCACTACCACGTCAAACAGTACAGTATTATAGTACACAACGACAACGTCACTACCACGTCAAACATTACAGTATTATAGTACACAACGACAACGTCCCTAACACGTCAAACAGTACAGTATTATAGTACATAACGACAATGTCACTAACACGTCAAACATTACAGTATTATAGTACACAACGACAACGTCACTAACACGTCAAACAGTACAGTATTATAGTACACAACGACAACGTCACTAACACGTCAAACATTACAGTATTATAGTACAAAACGACAACGTCACTAACACGTCAAACATTACAGTATTATAGTACACAACGACAACGTCCCTAACACGTCAAACAGTACAGTATTATAGTACACAACGACAACGTCAGTAACACGTCAAACTTTACAGTATTATAGTACACAACGACAACGTCAATAACACGTCAAACATTACAGTATTATAGTACACAACGACAACGTCCCTAATACATCAAACAGTACAGTATTATAGTACACAACGACAACGTCCCTAATACATCAAACAGTACAGTATTATAGTACACATTGACAACGTCCCTAATACATCAAACAGTACAGTATTATAGTACACAACGTCACTAACACGTCAAACATTACAGTGTTATAGTACACAACGACAACGTCACCAACACGTCAAACATTACAGTATTATAGTACACAACGACAACGTCCCTAACACGTCAAACATTACAGTATTATAGTACACAACGTCACTAACACGTCAAACATTACAGTGTTATAGTACACAACGACAACGTCCCTAACACGTCAAACATTACAGTATTATAGTACACAACGACAACGTCCCTAACACGTCAAACATTACAGTGTTATAGTACACAACGACAACGTCCCTAACACGTCAAACATTACAGTATTATAGTACACAACGACAACGTCCCTAACACGTCAAACATTACAGTGTTATAGTACACAACGACAACGTCACTAACATGTCAAACAGTACAGTATTATAGTACACAACGACAACGTCCCTAACACGTCAAACAGTACAGTATTATAGTACACAACGACAACGTCACTAACACGTCAAACATTACAGTATTATAGTACACAACGACAACGTCCCTAACACGTCAAACATTACAGTATTATAGTACACAACGACAACGTCCCTAACACGTCAAACATTACAGTGTTATAGTACACAACGACAACGTCCCTAACACGTCAAACATTACAGTATTATAGTACACAACGACAACGTCCCTAACACGTCAAACATTACAGTGTTATAGTACACAACGACAACGTCACTAACATGTCAAACAGTACAGTATTATAGTACACAACGACAACGTCCCTAACACGTCAAACAGTACAGTATTATAGTACACAACGACAACGTCACTAACACGTCAAACATTACAGTATTATAGTACACAACGACAACGTCCCTAACACGTCAAACATTACCGTATTATAGTACACAACGACAACGTCACTAACACGTCAAACATTACAGTGTTATAGTACACAACGACAACGTCCCTAACACGTCAAACATTACAGTATTATAGTACACAACGACAACGTCCCTAACACGTCAAACATTACAGTATTATAGTACACAACGACAACGTCCCTAACACGTCAAACAGTACAGTATGATAGTACACAACGACAACGTCAATAACACGTCAAACATTACAGTATTATAGTACACAACGTCACTAACACGTCAAACATTACAGTGTTATAGTACACAACGACAACGTCACTAACACGTCAAACATTACAGTATTATAGTACACAACGTCACTAACACGTCAAACATTACAGTATTATAGTACAGAACGACAACGTCACTAACACGTCAAACAGTACAGTATTATAGTACACAACGACAACGTCACTAACACGTCAAACAGTACAGTATTATAGTACACACGTACACCTCAAACAGTACAGTATTATAGTACACAACGACAACGTCCCTAACACGTCAAACAGTACAGTATTATAGTACACAACGACAACGTCACTAACACGTCAAACAGTACAGTATTATAGTACACACGTACACCTCAAACAGTATAGTATGATAGTACACAACGACAACGTCCCTAATACATCAAACATTACAGTATTATAGTACACAACGACAACGTCCCTAACACGTCAAACAGTACAGTATTATAGTACAAAACGTCCCTAACACGTCAAACAGTACAGTGTTATAGTACACAACGACAACGTCCCTAACACGTCAAACAGTACAGTATTATAGTACAAAACGACAACGTCCCTAACACGTCAAACAGTACAGTATTATAGTACACAACGACAACGTCAATAACACGTCAAACATTACAGTGTTATAGTACACAACGACAACGTCCCTAACACGTCAAACAGTACAGTATTATAGTACACAACGACAACGTCCCTAACACGTCAAACAGTACAGTATTATAGTACACAACGACAACGTCCCTAACACGTCAAACATTACAGTATTATAGTACACAACGACAACGTCCCTAACACGTCAAACATTACAGTATTATAGTACACAACGACAACGTCCCTAACACGTCAAACATTACAGTATTTTAGTACACAACGACAACGTCCCTAACACGTCAAACATTACAGTATTATAGTACATAACGACAATGTCACTAACAAGTCAAACATTACAGTATTATAGTACACAACGACAACGTCACTAACACGTCAAACAGTACAGTATTATAGTACACAACGACAACGTCACTAACACGTCAAACATTACAGTATTATAGTACACAACGACAACGTCCCTAACACGTCAAACAGTACAGTATTATAGTACACAACGACAACGTCACTAACACGTCAAACAGTACAGTATTATAGTACACAACGACAACGTCACTAACACGTCAAACAGTACAGTATTATAGTACATAACGACAACGTCACTAACACGTCAAACAGTACAGTATTATAGTACACAACGACAACGTCCCTAACACGTCAAACAGTACAGTATGATAGTACACAACGACAACGTCCCTAACACGTCAAACAGTACAGTATTATAGTACACAACGACAACGTCACTAACATGTCAAACATTACAGTATTATAGTATACAACGACAACGTCACTAACACGTCAAACAGTACAGTATTATAGTACACAACGACAACGTCCCTAACACGTCAAACATTACAGTATTATAGTATACAACGACAACGTCACTAACACGTCAAACATTACAGTATTATAGTACACAACGACAACGTCACTAACACGTCAAACATTACAGTATTATAGTACAGAACGACAACGTCCCTAACACGTCAAACAGTACAGTATTATAGTACACAACGACAACGTCCCTAACACGTCAAACAGTACAGTATTATAGTACACAACGTCCCGAACACGTCAAACAGTACAGTATTATAGTACACAACGACAACGTCAATAACACGTCAAACATTACAGTGTTATATTACACAACGATAACGTCCCTAACACGTCAAACAGTACAGTATTATAGTACAGAACGACAACGTCCCTAACACGTCAAACAGTACAGTATTATAGTACACAACGTCCCTAACACGTCAAACAGTACAGTATTATAGTACAAAAGGACAACGTCCCTAACACGTCAAACAGTACAGTATTATAGTACACAACGACAACGTCAATAACACGTCAAACATTACAGTGATATAGTACACAACGACAACGTCCCTAACACGTCAAACATTACAGTGATATAGTACACAACGACAACGTCAATAACACGTCAAACAGTACAGTATTATAGTACACAACGACAACGTCCCTAACACGTCAAACATTACAGTATTATAGTACACAACGACAACGTCAATAACACGTCAAACATTACAGTATTATAGTACACAACGACAACGTCCCTAACACGTCAAACAGTACAGTATTATAGTACACAACGACAACGTCAATAACACGTCAAACATTACAGTATTATAGTACACAACGACAACGTCCCTAACACGTCAAACATTACAGTATTATAGTACAGAACGACAACGTTCCTAACACGTCAAACAGTACAGTATTATAGTACACAACGTCCCTAACACGTCAAACAGTACAGTATTATAGTACACAACGACAACGTCAATAACACGTCAAACATTACAGTATTATAGTACAAAACGACAACGTCCCTAACACGTCAAACAGTACAGTATTATAGTACACAACGACAACGTCAATAACACGTCAAACATTACAGTGTTATAGTACACAACGACAACGTCCCTAACACGTCAAACAGTACAGTATTATAGTACACAACGACAACGTCCCTAACACGTCAAACATTACAGTATTATAGTACACAACGACAACGTCCCAAACACGTCAAACATTACAGTATTATAGTACAGAACGATAACGTCCCTAACACGTCAAACAGTACAGTATTATAGTACACAACGACAACGTCCCTAACACGTCAAACATTACAGTATTATAGTACACAACGACAACGTCCCTAACACGTCAAACATTACAGTATTATAGTACACAACGACAACGTTCCTAACACGTCAAACATTACAGTATTATAGTACAGAACGACAACGTCCCTAACACGTCAAACAGTACAGTATTATAGTACACAACGACAACGTTCCTAACACGTCAAACATTACAGTATTATAGTACAAAACGACAACGTCCCTAACACGTCAAACATTACAGTATTATAGTACACAACGACAACGTTCCTAACACGTCAAACATTACAGTATTATAGTACAGAACGACAACGTCCCTAACACGTCAAACAGTACAGTATTATAGTACACAACGTCCCTAACACGTCAAACAGTACAGTATTATAGTACACAACGACAACGTCCCTAACACGTCAAACATTACAGTATTATAGTACACAACGACAACGTCCCTAACGCGTCAAACATTACAGTATTATAGTCCACAACGACAACGTTCCTAACGCGTCAAACATTACAGTATTATAGTACAAAACGACAACGTCCCTAACACGTGAAACAGTACAGTATTATAGTACACAACGACAACGTCCCTAACACGTCAAACATTACAGTATTATAGTACACAACGTCACTAACACGTCAAACATTACAGTGTTATAGTACACAACGACAACGTCCCTAACACGTCAAACAGTACAGTATTATAGTACATAACGACAACGTCACTAACACGTCAAACATTACAGTATTATAGTACACAACGACAACGTCCCTAACACGTCAAACAGTACAGTATTATAGTACACAACGACAACGTCCCTAACACGTCAAACAGTACAGTATTATAGTACACAACGACAACGTCAATAACACGTCAAACAGTACAGTATTATAGTACACAACGACAACGTCAATAACACGTCAAACAGTACAGTATTATAGTACACAACGACAACGTCCCTAACACGTCAAACATTACAGTATTATAGTACACAACGACAACGTCCCTAACACGTCAAACATTACAGTATTATAGTACACAACGTCCCTAATACATAAAACAGTACAGTATTATAGTACACAACGACAACGTCCCTAACACGTCAAACAGTACAGTATTATAGTACACAACGACAACGTCCCTAACACGTCAAACATTACAGTATTATAGTACACAACGACAACGTCACTAACACGTCAAACAGTACAGTATTATAGTACACAACGACAACGTCACTAACACGTCAAACATTACAGTATTATAGTACACAACGACAACGTCACTAACACGTCAAACAGTACAGTATTATAGTACACAACGACAACGTCCCTAACACGTCAAACATTACAGTATTATAGTACACAACGACAACGTCACTAACACGTCAAACAGTACAGTATTATAGTACACAACGTCCCTAACACGTCAAACATTACAGTATTATAGTACACAACGACAACGTCAATAACACGTCAAACAGTACAGTATTATAGTACACAACGACAACGTCACTAACACGTCAAACATTACAGTATGATAGTACACAACGACAACGTCCCTAACACGTCAAACAGTACAGTATTATAGTACACAACGACAACGTCCCTAACACGTCAAACATTACAGTATTATAGTACACAACGACAACGTCCCTAACACGTCAAACAGTACAGTATTATAGTACAAAACGACAACGTCCCTAACACGTCAAACAGTACAGTATGATAGTACACAACGACAACGTCACTAACACGTCAAACATTACAGTGTTATAGTACAAAACGACAACGTCACTAACACGTCAAACATTACAGTATTATAGTACACAACGACAACGTCCCTAACACGTCAAACATTACAGTATTATAGTACACAACGACAACGTCACTAACACGTCAAACAGTACAGTATTATAGTAAACACGTACACCTCAAACAGTACAGTATTACAATACACACGTACACCTCATACAGTACAGTATTACAATACACACGTACACCTCATACAGTACAGTATTATAGTACACACGTACACCTGATACAGTACAGTATTACAATACACACGTACACATCATACAGTACAGTATTATAGTACACACGTACACCTGATACAGTACAGTATTACAATACACACGTACACCTGATACAGTACAGTATTATAATACACACGTACACCTCATACAGTACAGTATTATTATAATACACACGTACACCTCATACAGTACAGTATTATAATGCACACGTACACCTCATACAGTACAGTATTACAATACACACGTACACCTCATACAGTACATTATTACAATACACACGTACACCTCATACAGTACAGTATTATAGTACACACGTACACCTGATACAGTACAGTATTATAGTACACACGTACACCTGATACAGTACAGTATTATAGTACACACGTACACCTGATACAGTACAGTATTATAGTACACACGTACACCTCACACAGTACAGTATTATAGTACACACGTACACATCATACAGTACAGTATTATAGTACACACGTACACCTCATACAGTACAGTATTACAATACACACGTACATCTCATACAGTACAGTATTATAGTACACACGTACACCTCATACAGTACAGTATTATAGTACACACGTACACCTCAAACAGTACAGTATTATAGTACACACGGACACCTGATACAGTACAGTATTATAGTACACACGTACACCTGATACAGTACAGTATTATAATACACACGTACATCTCATACAGTACAGTATTATTATAATACACACGTACATCTCATACAGTACAGTATTATTATAATACACACGTACACCTCATACAGTACAGTATTATTATAATACACACGTACACCTCATACAGTACAGTATTATAATACACACGTACACCTCATACAGTACAGTATTATTATAATACACACGTACACCTCATACAGTACAGTATTATAATACACACGTACACCTCATACAGTACAGTATTATAATGCACACGTACACCTCATACAGTACAGTATTATAATACACACGTACACCTCATACAGTACAGTATTATTATAATACACACGTACACCTCATACAGTACAGTATTATAGTACACACGTACACCTCATACAGTACAGTATTATAATACACACGTACACCTCATACAGTACATTATTATAATACACACGTACACATCATACAGTACAGTATTATAATACACACGTACACCTCATACAGTACAGTGTTATAATACACACGTACACCTCATACAGTACAGTATTACAATACACACGTACACCTGATACAGTACGGTATTATAATACACACGTACATATCATACAGTACAGTATTATAGTACACACGTACACCTCATACAGTACAGTATTATTATAATACACACGTACACCTCATCCAGTACAGTATTATAGTACACACGTACACCTCATACAGTACAGTATTATAATACACACGTACACCTCATACAGTACAGTATTATAGTACACACGTACACCTCATACAGTACAGTATTATAATACACACGTACACCTCATACAGTACAGTATAATTATAATACACACGTACACCTCATACAGTACAGTATTACAATACACACGTACATCTCATACAGTACAGTATAATTATAATACACACGTACACCTCATACAGTACAGTATTATAGTACACACGTACACCTCGTACAGTACAGTATTATAATACACACGTACACCTCATACAGTACAGTATTATAGTACACACGTACACCTCGTACAGTACAGTATTATAATACACACGTACACCTCATACAGTACAGTATTATAATACACACGTACACCTGATACAGTACAGTATTATAATGCACACGTACACCTCATACAGTACAGTATTATAATACACACGTACACCTGATACAGTACAGTATTATAATACACACGTACACCTCATACAGTACAGTATTATAATACACACGTACACCTCATACAGTACAGTATTACAATACACACGTACACCTCATACAGTACAGTATTATAATACACACGTACACCTCATACAGTACAGTATTATAATACACACGTACACATCATACAGTACAGTATTATAATACACACGTACACCTCATACAGTACAGTGTTATAATACACACGTACACCTCATACAGTACAGTATTACAATACACACGTACACCTGATACAGTACAGTATTATAATACACACGTACACCTCATACAGTACAGTATTACAATACACACGTACACCTCATACAGTACAGTATTACAATACACACGTACATCTCATACAGTACAGTATTATAGTACACACGTACACCTGATACAGTACAGTATTATAATACACACGTTCACCTCATACAGTACAGTATTATAGTACACACGTACACATCATACAGTACAGTATTATTATAATACACACGTACACCTGATACAGTACAGTATTATAATACACACGTACACCTGATACAGTACAGTATTATAGTACACACGTACACCTGATACAGTACAGTATTATAATACACACGTACACCTCATACAGTACAGTATTATAGTACACACGTACACATCATACAGTACAGTGTTATTATAATACACACGTACACCTCATACAGTACAGTATTATAATACACACGTACATCTCATACAGTACAGTATTATTATAATACACACGTACACCTCATACAGTACAGTATTATTATAATATCCACGTACACCTCATACAGTACAGTATTATAATACACACGTACACCTCATACAGTACAGTATTATAGTACACACGTACACATCATACAGTACAGTTTTATCATAATACACACGTACACCTCATACAGTACAGTATTATAATACACACGTACACATCATACAGTACAGTGTTATAGTACAGACGTACACCTCGTACAGTACAGTATTATAATACACACGTACACCTCATACAGTACAGTATTATAATACACACGTACACCTGATACAGTACAGTATTATAATGCACACGTACACCTCATACAGTACAGTATTATAATACACACGTACACCTGATACAGTACAGTATTATAATACACACGTACACCTCATACAGTACAGTATTATAATACACACGTACACCTCATACAGTACAGTATTACAATACACACGTACACCTCATACAGTACAGTATTATAATACACACGTACACCTCATACAGTACAGTATTATAATACACACGTACACATCATACAGTACAGTATTATAATACACACGTACACCTCATACAGTACAGTGTTATAATACACACGTACACCTCATACAGTACAGTATTACAATACACACGTACACCTGATACAGTACGGTATTATAATACACACGTACACCTCATACAGTACAGTATTACAATACACACGTACACCTCATACAGTACAGTATTACAATACACACGTACATCTCATACAGTACAGTATTATAGTACACACGTACACCTGATACAGTACAGTATTATAATACACACGTTCACCTCATACAGTACAGTATTATAGTACACACGTACACATCATACAGTACAGTATTATTATAATACACACGTACACCTGATACAGTACAGTATTATAATACACACGTACACCTGCTACAGTACAGTATTATAGTACACACGTACACCTGATACAGTACAGTATTATAATACACACGTACACCTCATACAGTACAGTATTATAGTACACACGTACACATCATACAGTACAGTGTTATTATAATACACACGTACACCTCATACAGTACAGTATTATAATACACACGTACATCTCATACAGTACAGTATTATTATAATACACACGTACACCTCATACAGTACAGTATTATTATAATATCCACGTACACCTCATACAGTACAGTATTATAATACACACGTACACCTCATACAGTACAGTATTATAGTACACACGTACACATCATACAGTACAGTTTTATCATAATACACACGTACACCTCATACAGTACAGTATTATAATACACACGTACACATCATACAGTACAGTATTATTATAATACACACGTACACCTCATACAGTACAGTATTATTATAATACCCACGTACACCTCATACAGTACAGTATTATTATAATACACACGTACACCTGATACAGTACAGTATTATTACAATACACACGTACACCTGATACAGTACAGTATTACAATACACACGTACACCTGATACAGTACAGTATTACAATACACACGTACACCTCATACAGTACAGTATTATAATACACACGTACACCTCATACAGTACAGTATTATTATAATACACACGTACACCTGATACAGTACAGTATTATTACAATACACACGTACACCTCATACAGTACAGTATTACAATACACACGTACACCTGATACAGTACAGTATAATTATAATACACACGTTCACCTCATACAGTACAGTATTATAATACACACGTACACCTCATACAGTACAGTGTTATAGTACAGACGTACACCTCATACAGTACAGTATTACAATACACACGTACATCTCATACAGTACAGTGTTACAATACACACGTACACCTCATACAGTACAGTATTATAATACACACGTACACCTCATACAGTACAGTATTTTAGTACACACGTAAACCTGATACAGTACAGTATTACAATACACACGTACACCTGATACAGTACAGTATTACAATACACACGTACACCTCATACAGTACAGTATAATTATAATACACACGTACACATCATACAGTACAGTATTATAGTACACACGTACACCTCATACAGTACAGTATTACAATACACACGTACACCTCATACAGTACAGTATTACAATACACACGTACATCTCATACAGTACAGTATTATAGTACACACGTACACCTGATACAGTACAGTATTATAATACACACGTACACCTCATACAGTACAGTATTACAATACACACGTACACCTCATACAGTACAGTGTTATAATACACACGTACACCTCATACAGTACAGTATTACAATACACACGGACACCTGATACAGTACAGTATTACAATACACACGTACATCTCATACAGTACAGTATTATAGTACACACGTACACCTGATACAGTACAGTATTATAATACACACGTACACCTCATACAGTACAGTATTATAATACACACGTACACCTGATACAGTACAGTATTATAATACACACGTACACCTCATACAGTACAGTATTATAGTACACACGTACACATCATACAGTACAGTATTATTATAATACACACGTACATCTCATACAGTACAGTATTATTATAATACCCACGTACACCTGCTACAGTACAGTATTATTATATTTACACACGTACACCTCATACAGTACAGTATTATAATACACACGTACACCTCATACAGTACAGTATTATTATAATACACACGTACACCTCATACAGTACAGTATTATTACAATACACACGTACACCTCATACAGTACAGTATTATAATACACACGTACACCTCATACAGTACAGTATTATTACAATACACACGTACACCTCATACAGTACAGTATAATTATAATATACACGTACATCTCATACAGTACAGTATTATAATACACACGTACACCTCATACAGTACAGTATTATTATAATACACACGTACACCTCATACAGTACAGTATTATAATACACACGTACACCTCATACAGTACAGTATTATTATAATACACACGTACACCTGATACAGTACAGTATTATTACAATACACACGTACACCTCATACAGTACAGTATTATTATAATACACAAAGTCATGTACACCTCATACAGTACAGTATTACAATACACACGTACACCTCATACAGTACAGTATTATTATTATATACACGTACACCTGATACAGTACAGTATAATTATAATACACACGTACACCTGATACAGTACAGTATTATTACAATACACACGTACACCTGATACAGTACAGTATTATTATAATACACAAAGTCATGTACACCTCATACAGTACAGTATTATAGTACACACGTACACCTCATACAGTACAGTATAATTATAATACACACGTACACCTCATACAGTACAGTATAATTATAATACACACGTACACCTCATACAGTACAGTATTATAATACACACGTACACCTCATACAGTACAGTATTATAATACACACGTACACCTCATACAGTACAGTATTATTATAATACACACGTACACCTCATACAGTACAGTGTTATAATACACACGTACACCTCATACAGTACAGTATTATAGTAGACACGTACACATCATACAGTACAGTATTATAATACACACGTACACTTCATACAGTACAGTATTATTATAATACACACGTACATCTCATACAGTACAGTATTATAATGCACACGTACACCTCATACAGTACAGTATTACAATACACACGTACACCTCATACAGTACATTATTACAATACACACGTACACCTCATACAGTACAGTATTACAATACACAACGTCACCTACACCTCATACAGTACAGTGCTCACGAATAAAGATCGCCATAGAACCACCTAAGGCATATAAAAAAAAGGTTTCTCTCTATTTCAGGGATCTAATAACGACCGCCATTTCGTAGCCGTAAAACAAATGCAACCAAGTTAACTTAGATAACGTTTCTGCTGGTGTGTTACAATATATAACATCTTACCTATCAATGCCTTTCACCGAAACCTCAAAAATGAGATCACAGAAGTCCAAACAGCCAGCTTCTGTCAACTGCCCATCACAGCATTCGCCAGCGTAGTTCAGGTTTTGCAGATTAGCGAAACCAAGAAAGCCAACATAAAACTGGCCATACGGTGAGGCAACGTTTACCTGAAATAATTTAACCAGTGAACGCTAAAAAATATACAAAGATCAATTGAACATTTTTTATCCACTATAACATCGGACATATACAATGTATTGTCAGGATTTACAATCTAAAGTCCTGGATATACAATCTATAGTCCAAGTATACAATGTAACGTCCTGGATGTACAATTTATTGTCCGGGTATACAATGTAACGTCCTGGATATACAATTTATTGTCCGGGTATACAATATAACGTCCTTGATATACAATTTATTGTCCGGGATCTGGATATACAATGTATTGTCCGGGTATACAATGTAACGTCCTGGATATACAATTTATTGTCCGGGTATACAATATAACGTCCTGGATATACAATTTATTGTCCGGGTATACAATGTAACGTCCTTGATATACAATTTATTGTCCGGGTATACAATATAACGTCCTGGATATACAATTTATTGTCCGGGTATACAATGTAACGTCCTTGATATACAATTTATTGTCCGGGATCTGGATATACAATGTATTGTCCGGGTATACAATGTAACGTCCTGGATATACAATTTATTGTCCGTTTATACAATGTAACGTCCTGGATATGCAATTTATTGTCCGGGTATACAATGTAACGTCCTTGATATACAATTTATTGTCCAGGTATACAATGTAACGTCCTTGATATACAATTTATTGTCCGGGTATACAATGTAACGTCCTGGATATACAATTTATTGTCCGGGTATACAATGTAAAGTCCTGGATATACTATTTATTGTCCGGGTATACAATGTAACGTCCTGGATATACAATTTATTGTCCGGGATATACAATGTAACGTCCTGGATATACAATTTATTGTCCGGGTATACAATGTAACGTCCTTGACATACAATTTATTGTCCGCGTATACAATGTAACGTCCTTGATATACAATTTAGTGTCCGGGTATACAATATAACGTCCTTGATATACAATTAATTGTCCGGTATACAATGTAACGTCCTGGATATACAATTTATTGTCCGGGATATACAATGTAACGTCCTGGATATACAATTTATTGTCCGGGTATATAATGTAACGTCCTTGATATACAATTTATTGTCCGCGTATATAATGTAACGTCCTTGATATACAATTTATTGTCCGGGTATACAATTTAACGTCCTTGATATACAATTTATTGTCCGGGTTTACATTGTAACGTCCTTGATATACAATTTATTGTCCGGGTTTACAGTGTAACGTCCTTGATATACAATTTATTGTCCGGGTATACAATGTAACGTCCTGGATATACAATTTATTGTCCGGGTATATAATGTAACGTCCTTGATATACAATTTATTGTCCGCGTATATAATGTAACGTCCTTGATATACAATTTATTGTCCGGGTATACAATTTAACGTCCTTGATATACAATTTATTGTCCGGGTTTACATTGTAACGTCCTTGATATACAATTTATTGTCCGGGTTTACAGTGTAACGTCCTGGATATACAATTTATTGTCTGGGTATACAATATAACGTCCAGTATATACAATTTATTGTCCGGGTATACAATGTAACGTCCTGGATATACAATTTATTGTCTGGGTATACAATGTAACGTCCTGGATATACAATTTATTGTCCGGGTATACAATGTTACGTCCTGGATATACAATTTATTGTCCGGGTATACAATGTAACGTCCTGGATATACAATTTATTGTCCGGGTATACAATGTAATGTCATGGATATACAATTTATTGTCTGGGTATACAATGTAACGTCCTGGATATACAATTTATTGTCCGGGTATACAATGTAACGTCCTGGATATACAATTTATTGTCCGGGTATACAATGTAACGTCCTGGATATACAATTTATTGTCCGGGTATACAATGTAACGTCCTGGATATACAATTTATTGTCCGGGTATACAATGTAACGTCCTGGATATACAATTTATTGTCCGGGTATACAATGTAACGTCCTGGATATACAATTTATTGTCCGGGTATACAATGTAACGTCCTGGATATACAATTTATTGTCCGGGTATACAATGTAACGTCCTGGATATACAATTTATTGTCTGGGTATACAATGTAACGTCCTGGATATACAATTTATTGTCCGGGTATACAATGTTACGTCCTGGATATACAATTTATTGTCCGGGTATACAATGTAACGTCCTGGATATACAATTTATTGTCCGGGTATACAATGTAACGTCCTGGATATACAATTTATTGTCCGGGTATACAATGTTACGTCCTGGATATACAATTTATTGTCCGGGTATACAATGTAACGTCCTGGATATAGAATTTATTGTCCGGGTATACAATGTAACGTCCTGGATATAGAATTTATTGTCCGGGTATACAATGTAACGTCCTGGATATACAATTTATTGTCCGGGTATACAATATAACGTCCTGGATATACAATTTATTGTCTGGGTTTACAGTGTAACGTCCTGGATATACAATTTATTGTCCGGGTATACAATGTAACGTCCTGGATATACAATTTATTTTCCGGGTATACAATGTAACGTCCTGGATATACAATTTATTGTCCGGGTATACAATATAACGTCCTGGATATACAATTTATTGTCTGGGTTTACAGTGTAACGTCCTGGATATACAATTTATTGTCCGGGTATACAATGTAACGTCCTGGATATAGAATTTATTGTCCGGGTCACAGGGGCTTGGCACGATTTTCCAAATGATAGTCCATATATATATGTATATAGTATCAAGGGTAGTAACTACAAAGAGGGGGAAGACCAACGTATTTTAAAAAAAAATAATTTGTCGTATTCTGCGGGTCAAAAATCTTAGTGACACATACATTACATTAAAGAGAAATGTTTTATCTTTCCAATGAGTGTTCGATGAACAAAATTGGCCAAGTATTATCCAAGTTATGACCTGACGAATTCGGAAATAGATACTGAAATGGCTAGGTCGGAATCTCCCTGTCCGGTTGAATAGTCGCCTCGCCTCTAATGGGTACCTCAATAACCATTCAGAAATCGAAAAATCGACGCTTGCAGCGGTATACAGTAACCATAACTATGTCAATATAGGATGTCGGTTGGTTATGTTATCAGTCATGTGCCGTAGCCAATTCCATATTACATCACCGAGCTTACCGTCAGCAAAAAGAACCACCATCTTTCCCTTCATTCGGAACGCTTCTTGGCTGTACCACCACTGTAACGACATAAACAAAGTCACGAAAGGTTAGGGAAAGATGGCGGTTCTTTTTGCTGACGGTAAGCTCGGTGATGTAATATGGAATTGGCTACGGCACATGACGGATAACATAACCAACCGACATCCTGTATTGACATAGTTATGGTTACTGTATACCGCTGCAAGCGTCGATTTTTCGATTTCTGAATGGTTATTGAGGTACCCATTAGAGGCGAGGCGACTATTCAACCGGACAGGGAGATTCCGACCTAGCCATTTCAGTATCTATTTCCAAATTCGTCAGGTCATAACTTGGATAATACTTGGCCAATTTTGTTCATCGAAAACTCATTGGAAAGATAAAACATTTCTCTTTAATGTAATGTATGTGTCACTAAGATTTTTGACCCGCAGAATACGACAAATTATTTTTTTTTAAATACGTTCGTCTTCCCCCTCTTTGTAGTTACTACCCTTGATACTATATACATATATATATGGACTATCATTTGGAAAATCGTGCCAAGCCCCTGTGGTCCGGGTATACAATGTAACGTCCTGGATATAGAATTTATTGTCCGGGTATACAATGTAACGTCCTGGATATAGAATTTATTGTCCGGGAAGACAATATAACGTCCTGGATATACAATTTATTGTCCGGGTATACAATGTGACGTCTTTGATATACAATTTATTGTCCGGGTATACAGTATAACGTCCTAGATATACAATTTATTGTCCGGGAAGACAATGTTACGTTTTGGATATACAATCTATTGTCCGGGTATACAATGTAACGTTCTTGATATACAATTTATTGTCCGCGTATACAATGTAACGTCCTTAATATACAATTTATTGTCCGAGATATACAATGTAACGTCCTGGATATACAATTTATTGTCCGGGTATGCAATGTAACGTCCTGGATATACAATTGATTGTCCGGGTATACAATTGATTGTCCGGGTATACAATGTAACGTCCTTGATATACAATTTATTGTCCGGGTATACAGTGTAACATTCTGGATATACAATTTATTGTCCGGGTATACAATGTCACGTCCTGGATATACAATGTATTGTCCGGGTATACAATATAACGTCCTGGATATACAATTTATTGTCCGGGTATACAATGTAACGTCCTTGATATACAATGTATTGTCCGGGTATACAATGTAACGTCCTGGATATACAATTTATTGTCCGGGTATACAATGTTACGTCCTGGATATACAATGTATTGTCCGGGTATACAATATAACGTCCTGGATATACAATGTATTATCCGGGTATACAGTGTAACGTCCTTGATATACAATTTATTGTCCGGGTATACAATGTAACGTCCTGGATATACAATGTATTGTCCGGGTATACAATATAACGTCCTGGATATACAATGTATTGTCTGGGTATACAATGTAACGTCCTGGATATACAATGTATTGTCTGGGTATACAGTGTAACGTCCTGGATATACAATTTATTGTCCGGGTATACAATGTAACATCCTGGATATACAATTTATTGTCCGGGTATACAATGTTACGTCCTGGATATACAATGTATTGTCCGGGTATACAATATAACGTCCTTGATATACAATGTAGTGTCCGGGTATACAGTGTAACGTCCTTGATATACAATTTAGTGTCCGAGTATACAATGTAACGTCCTGGATATACAATGTATTGTCTGGGTATACAATGTAACGTCCTGGATATACAATTTATTGTCCGGGTATACAATGTAACATCCTGGATATACAATTTATTGTCCGGGTATACAATGTAACGTCCTTGATATACAATTTATTGTCTGGGTATACAATGTAACGTCCTGGATATACAATTTATTGTCCGGGTATACAATATAACGTCCTGGATGTACAATTTATTGTCCGGGTATACAATGTAACGTCCTGGATATACAATTTATTGTCCGGGTATACAATGTAACGTCCCGGATATACAATATAGTGTCCGGGTATACAATATAACGTCCTTGATATACAATTTATTGTCCGGGTATACAATGTAACGTCCTGGATATACAATTTATTGTCCGGGTATACAATGTAACGTCCTGGATATACAATTTATTGGCCGGGTATACAATGTAACGTCCTGGATATACAATTTATTGTCCGGGTATACAGTGTAACGTCCTGGATATACAATTTATTGTCCGGGTATACAATGTAACGTCCTGGATATACAATGTATTGTCCGGGTATACAGTATAACGTCCTTGATATACAATTTATTGTCCGCGTATACAATGTAACGTCCTGGATATACAATTTATTGTCCGGGTATACAGTGTAACGTCCTGGATATACAATTTATTGTCCGGGATCTGGATATACAATGTATTGTCCGGGTATACAGTGTAACGTCCTGGATATACAATGTATTGTCCGGGTATACAGTGTAACGTCCTGATATACAATTTATTGTCCCGGTATACAATGTAACGTCCTGGAGATACAATTTATTGTCCGGGTATACAATGTAACGTCCTGGATATACAATTTATTGTCCGGGTATACAATGTAACGTCCTGGATATACAATACAATTATTGCATTTTGTGGAGGTGTACACGAGACTATACGAACCTGGTTAAGAGTTTGTTCATCGAGGCCACAGGCCGCGGTGAGCAATCTCTTGACCAGGTCCGTATATAATAGTCTCGTGTACACCGAACACAAAAGGCAATAACTGTTTTGTAATAATCCTAACCCTTACCCTTAACTCTTAAATTTATATAAGTTTCGGGGACACATAAGGAACAGTCAGTTCATGCCGGGTTATATATCAAGGCTCTTTTGGCCCCGGATATAACAGGTGGCGTTACTGATCAAGATGAAGTATGTGATGGGTCAATGTAGCGGTAAATGCAAAATGCAGATCTACAGTTAAAAACGAAACAAAGTTTAGATTGAATGCAAGCTGAAAAAGTGGATATATCTTTTCAAATGACACATTAATAAAATTATATTCCTGATTCAAATGCAGTCTTATTACACTTATGTGATCGCACAACGCTCCACGATGTGCGATGTGCGCACGATATCTGCACGATGTGCGATATGTGCGATACGGATCGTGCAGGAAAATGTGCGCACGATGGGCGATTGGAACGGTACATGTGCGATATGTATCGTGGTAGATATAAAAAGAGGAATGCGTTATCTAATTATTTAAACGTGTGGAACGATTGTAAAAGATATACAACGATTAACATTTTACGACGCAGAAAGAAATGTGTATTCGGCGAGATTATATACAGGCTATTTAATACATGTAGAACTAAATAACAGATAAAATGACTTGTTTTGAATAGAAACATTTCTGTTGTGTTTAAAAATACATAATATATGTAGTTTATGTATTAAGGAAGATAAATAATCTTAGTGGTGTCCTTCTACCATTCTGGTGCATGCATGTACATGTAGATGTATCACCAGGCCGTCGAAAACATCACGAATACTTGCGAGACAAAATGACGGTTCTTAAATGGCAAACATTAACAGGTCATACTTGTTCCATGAATGAAAACAATTGTTATGCAGCACGTGCATATAAAAGCGACCATCTTATATCATAATTTTAATTCGTTTGTATATCTTTTCGTATAACTAGTTATTTCGTAATATTTATAACCCTATCGTTAGCTGTGCGGTTTACATCGCACAGTTGTGCTCACGATGTTTTTGGAACGTTGTGCGATCACACAACTGTATCACCAAAACAATTCAAACTGATATAATTTTGTTATCCGTGCTGAAACGCAGTAGTTCGTTAACTTATTTCACCAGCAGTTTTATATTATAACCACCAGCATTAATAACTTGGGTTAAACCGACGGTAATGTCCTAAATCTAAGCGACTCTGAATCCTCGAACACACGACCTCCACACATGATTCGCCTTCACTAGAACTGACCACAGCTTGTGTCGCTATATCGACTTTGGATTAATAGCACTTGACTCGCTCCGTCAAGTTTAAAAGCAAATTGTCAACAGGGTGCCTAATAGACGCGGTTCTTGGTAAATAGGTGTCAAACATTTAGGTAAAGTAATAGCTTAACTTGTTGATTAACAGAAAATATTGACAAAGTAAATACATAAGGATTCCGAAACGGACCTAATCTGCTTGGGTTCAATGTATGTATAAGACCAATAAAATGCGTATTTACCAACCGGCATCACAAAAACATTCGATAGTTTATTGAATGACTGAATCAATTTGAACTAAAGTTACCAGAATTTGTACAAGTCTGATGGGTTTTTTGTTGTTGAAAATAACCCGTCCTTAAAGGATGATCAAACAATATTATTAAACATCAAAGTACGATTATACAATACATTTACCATAAAACAAAGTAAACTAACATGCAAGGTTTAATTGAAATGATTGAAATTAAAAACCTCTGACAGCTGTGCTGACGAATAACTACGATTGTTTTCCGCTTCGATTCGAACTTGACAGTCATCTGTACGAAACATGTTAAGGCTTTGGTTGTGATTTTGATACGAGCCTTACAACCCACCGATTAAATGTAAAGGCACATTCATTGAATGTTAATCGATAGTAGGGATTTTTACCGGTGTTATTTGCCGAAAATCTCATCGTGCATCTCAATGCGTATTATGTCTGTTATGTAGACCTAGAGAAATTCCTATTCACTTTCTCCAAAACTCTGATGTCCTCATGTATGTAATTGTAACACCGAATCATTCCTACTAAAGAGGCCAGTGAGGTCTACTTGGTAGACTGTGTACTGGGTTATAGGATCAGGCACAAGCGAGGGCTCATGCGCACTTACTGATTTTAATTAGCGCATTTTGATTTTAACCTGGTCAATGAAACAAATTAAATGTGGTTGCTTCATTAAGTCAAAATGAGGAGGGGGTTGAAATATTCCTTAATTAATGTATACGATATATATAATTAATATAAATCGTTAAAGTAGGGACACCGGGATCCTCTCCTGAACAGGTAACCATCACCGGGATCCTCTCCTGAACAGGTAACCATCACCGGGATCCTCTCCTGAACAGGTAACCATCACCGGGATCCTCTCCTGAACAGGTAACCATCACCGGGAACCTCTCCTGAACAGGTAACCATCACCGGGAACCTCTCCTGAACAGGTAACCATCACCGGGAACCTCTCCTGAAGAGGTAATCATCACCGGGATCCTCTCCTGAACAGGTTACCATCACCGGGAACCTCTCCTGAACAGGTAACCATCACCGGGAACCTCTCCTGAACAGGTTACCATCACCGGGAACCTCTCCTGAATAGGTAACCATCACCGGGAATCTCTCCTGAACAGGTAACCATCACCGGGATCCTTTCCTGAACAGGTAACCATCACCGGGAACCTCTCCTGAACAGGTAACCATCACCGGGAACCTCTCCTGAACAGGTAACCATCACCGGGAACCTCTCCTGAAGAGGTAATCATCACCGGGATCCTCTCCTGAACAGGTTACCATCACCGGGAACCTCTCCTGAACAGGTAACCATCACCGGGAACCTCTCCTGAACAGGTAACCATCACCGGGAACCTCTCCTGAAGAGGTAACCATCACCGGGATCCTCTCCTGAAGAGGTAACCATCACCGGGAACCTCTCCTGAACAGGTAACCATCACCGGGATCCTCTCCTGAACAGGTAACCATCACCGGGATCCTCTCCTGAACAGGTAACCATCACCGGGATCCTCTCCTGAACAGGTAACAATCACCGGGATCCTCTCCTGAACAGGTAACCATCACCGGGATCCTCTCCTGAACAGGTAGCCATCACCGGGATCCCGTAAATGTTTGTAACATGTACCCGTTACCAGGAACTTATCGGGCGTTGTGTCGTCTCTTGGGTTACAGTCCATGTTATAGCGCCACTATCTCACATATTTCTAATAAATGGTCAACAGAAAACAAAGAATGTCCAGTGGGGGCGATGAGAAGTTCACCAATGATGTATCATTATCTGGTTGGAAACAGTCAATTAAAATGGGCAGTAGCCATAGATTCTATAGGACGTGTGCAGTAACAAGGTTTCTGGCGAATTATCATACATCGGTATGTCTGATATGAACTGACTCACTTTCTTAAAAACTGGGAGTGATTCTGACCGTAAAAACAAGTATATGTATGTTTGATACCAAGACAGAAAAAAAACTTGAATATACAACCAATACAGCTCTCATGAATATACAACCAATACAGCTCTCATGAATATACAACCAATAGAGTTCTCATCAATATACAACCAATATAGCTCTTATCAATATACAACCAATATAGCTCTCATGAATATACAACCAATATAGCTCTCATGAATATACAACCAATATAGCTCTCATAAATATACAACCAATATAGCTCTCATGAATATACAACCAATATAGCTCTCATAAATATACAACCAATAAAGCTCTCATAAATATACAACCAATATAGCTCTCATGAATATACAACCAATATAGCTCTCATAAATATACAACCAATATAGCTCTCATGAATATACAACCAATATAGCTCTCATGAATATACAACCAATATAGCTCTCATGAATATACAACTAATATAGCTCTCATAAATATACAGCCAATATAGCTCTCATATCGTCTATATCACTACATACAATACACCCCGTCCATATCACTACATACGCTACTCCCCGTCTATATCACTACATACAACACTCCCCGTCTATATCACTACATACGATAGTCCCCGTCTATATCACTACATACGATAGTCCCCGTCTATATCACTCCCCGTCTATATCACTACATACGATACTCCCCGTCTATATCACTCCCCGTGTATATCACTACATACAATACTCCTCGTCTATATCACTCCCCGTCTATATCACTCCTCGTGTATATCACTACATACGCTACTCCCCGTCTATATCACTACATACAATACACCCCGTCTATATCACTACATACAATACACCCCGTCTATATCACTACATACGATACTCCCCGTCTATATCACTACATACAACACTCCCCGTCTATATCACTACATACAATACACCCCGTCTATATCAGTACATACGATACTCCCCGTCTATATCACTACATACAACACTCCCCGTCTATATCACTACATACAATACACCCCGTCTATATCAGTACATACAATATTCCCCGTCTATATCACTACATACAATACTCCCCGTCTATATCACTACATACAATACACCCCGTCTATATCACTACCCGTCTATATCACTACATACGATATTCCCCGTCTATATCACTACCCGTCTATATCACTACATACGATATTCCCCGTCTATATCACTACATACGATATTCCCCGTCTATATCACTACATACGATATTCCCCGTCTATATCACTACCCGTCTATATCACTACATACGATATTCCCCGTCTATATCACTACCCGTCTATATCACTACCTATTCCCCGTCTATATCACTCCCCGTCTATATCACTACATACAATACTCCCCGTCTATATCACTACATACAATACACCCCGTCTATATCACTACATACAATACACCCCGTCTATATCACTACCCGTCTATATCACTACATACGATATTCCCCGTCTATATCACTACCCGTCTATATCACTACATACGATATTCCCCGTCTATATCACTACATACGATATTCCCCGTCTATATCACTATATACGATATTCCCCGTCTATATCACTCCCCGTCTATATCACTACATACGATATTCCCCGTCTATATCACTCCCCGTCTATATCACTACATACGATATTCCCCGTCTATATCACTACATACAATACTCCCCGTCTATATCACTACATACAATACACCCCGTCTATATCACTCCCCGTGTATATCACTACATACAATACTACCCGTCTATATCACTACATACGATATTCCCCGTCTATATCACTACCCGTCTATATCACTACATACGATATTCCCCGTCTATATCACTACCCGTCTATATCACTACATACGATATTCCCCGTCTATATCACTACATACGATATTCCCCGTCTATATCACTACATACGATATTCCCCGTCTATATCACTCCCCGTCTATATCACTACATACAATACTCCCCGTCTATATCACTACATACAATACACCCCGTCTATATCACTACCCGTCTATATCACTACATACGATATTCCCCGTCTATATCACTACCCGTCTATATCACTACATACGATATTCCCCGTCTATATCACTACATACGATATTCCCCGTCTATATCACTACATACGATATTCCCCGTCTATATCACTCCCCGTCTATATCACTACATACGATATTCCCCGTCTATATCACTCCCCGTCTATATCACTACATACGATATTCCCCGTCTATATCACTACATACGATATTCCCCGTCTATATCACTCCCCGACTATATCACTCCCCGTCTATATCACTCCCCGTCTATATCAATACATACGATACTCCCCGTCTATATCACTAAATACAATACTCCCCGTCTATATCACTACATACGATATTCCCCGTCTATATCACTACATACGATACTCCCTGTCTATATCATTACATACAATACTCCCCGTCTATATCACTCCCCGTCTATATAACTACATACAATACTCCCCGTCTATATCACTACATACGATACTCCCCGTCTATATCACTACATACGATACTCCCCGTCTATATCACTGCATACGACACTCCCCGTCTATATCACTACATACGATACTCCCTGTCTATATCACTACATACAACACTCCCCGTCTATATCATTACATACGATACTCCCCGTCTATATCACTACATACAACACTCCCCGTCTATATCACTCCCCGTCTATATCACTCCCCGTCTATATCACTACATACAATACACCCCGTCTATATCACTACATACAACACTCCCCGTCTATATCACTACATACAATACACCCCGTCTATATCATTACATACGATACTCCCCGTCTATATCACTACATACAACACTCCCCGTCTATATCACTCCCCGTCTATATCACTCCCCGTCTATATCACTACATACAACACTCCCCGTCTATATCACTACATACAACACTCCCCGTCTATATCACTACATACAACACTCCCCGTCTATATCACTCCCCGTCTATATCAATCCCCGTCTATATCACTACATACGATACTCCCCGTCTATATCATGTTATACATGTTGTAAAATGTATACACTTCATACTTACCAAACAAGCGAAAAAAAGTACAACCAATTTAGCACATTGTCGACTTTGCCTTTGTTGCATTTTATATTCTGGAATTATACACATCCGAAAGATACTTCTTGTTAAAAGGTTCAGACCACCAGTACAGGGTTAGATCTGATGAAGAGTATTATAGCTAAAGGTAGATAAACACACCGCCTGATAATACAGCTACCCGTACATACGCCACCTGGGAACAGAGGTATGTGTGATCGGTATATCTCCTGTCCACAACGGTTCTAAAATAACGCCGGTTTTCCAATTGTAACTCAACAGCTAATTAGACTCGCATGTGAAAATTCGTATCAACGATGGCAAATCAACGGTCAGCAACTAGCGCGGGTCCTTGGTTACACAGCAAGCCTATGTACAATTAATTTTATATGATTTGATATCTAATTGTTAAAGCTTTAAAACGTTGTACATCATGCTTGTTGCTTTTTTTACTGCTGTGAACAAATTGTTTAAGTGAAATGCATGTTTACCTTGCAAAAATATAACTTTAATTTAAGTGAAATAAATAAACAAATAAATAGTTAAATAAATAAAATAGAATCCCAAGCGAGTTTCTATTTCACTTGATATGTTGTCCATCCTAGGTACACGGAAAATTTATTTTAACTGTAATTTTAATAGAAATGAAAAGACGAAACTCCGGTTTAATAGAGAATGTATTTGAGTTAAAAAGAATTATCGTCGCCATTAAAACCAATCAAGACGTCATAGAAATGATCACTTTTTATACAAAAATAAAACAACTGAAAATCATACAGAAAACAAACTATGAATAAATGTATATATGCACACAGGCGCCATATGAGGGCATTAATACATTTGTAATACGAAATAGTAATCCTAAGGATTAGTGGAAACTGCCCAACAATTGTATTAAGAACAAAAGTAAAACACAGTTTTCATTGGATACCGTTTTTAACTATTTAGTGTGATGTTGGACATAAACATGATCTAATTGAGGTTGTAACTATGTAATAAACGATATTATAAGTAGGCAAGAAGTTGAAAGAGCTATCAAGCTTCTAAAACCTAATAAAGCATGTGCTTGGGATAAAATGACAAATGAATTTATCAAGTATTCTGCTCCTAAAATAATAAATCTCTATGTTAAACTATTTAATTTCATTTTTAATAGTTGTAAGATTCCAGAACAATGGCTAGCGGGTTCTATAACCCCAATATATAAGGACAAAGGTTCAGTAAATGACCAATAAAACTATAGACCTATAACAATTGCTAGCTGTCAAGGAAAGTTATTTACGGGTATATTATATTATATCTATATTAAATGACCCTAAAACTATAGACTTATAACAACAGTTAGCTGTCTAGGAAAGTTATTTACAGGTACATTATATTATATCTATATATATTAAATGACCCTTAAAACTATAGACCTATAACAACAGTTAGCTGTCTAGGAAAGTTATTTACGGGTATATTATATTATATCTATATTAAATGACCCTAAAACTATAGACTTATAACAACAGTTAGCTGTCTAGGAAAGTTATTTACGGGTATATCAACTGTACTCCGAAGAATATAGAGTTATATCGGAAAATCAAGCTGACTTCCGAAGGAAGTACTCAACGCTTGATAACATCTATGTATTTCACTCTTCAATTTTACTAAGAAATAATTATGGTGAAAGAAAGACTTTCTTGTGTATTTATTGACGAGAAAGCGTTTGATAAAGTTTGGAGAAACGGTATGTAGAGTACATTATTAATCAGCCACATTCATGGTAAGATGTACACTGTTATTTATAATATATATCAAGGAATTAAGTCTAAAATCAATTTAAATGGTAAACAATCAAGGTTTTTCCCCACGTGATATCGGATTGAGACAAGAGGAAAATTTGTAGTCTGTATCTTAACGATTTAGAAGATTTTTATCACATCGCATTGAATGCCTCAGCAATAAATTTGAAAGTAAACTTCAAAAAATGTATCTTTTTTTATTCTTAAATATGCAGATGACGCAATCTTATTTTCTGATAATCCTACTGGCTTATAAAATCGGCTTGATGCATTTAGTGAATATTGTACACTCTGAAAGTTAAGGGTCAATAGGGATAAAACAAAATTTA